>NW_006399902.1:1185818-1186429 GCF_000299155.1 Elephantulus edwardii | reverse complement strand
TGGCACAGGACAGAGCGGAGTTTAGGGCTGTTGTACATAGGGTCGCTATGAGTCGCAGGCGACTCGACAGCACATAACAACAACAACAACAAGGTAGTATAGTGCTTAGGGTGTTTCTCTGTTAAACCAAAGACTGAATGTAGCAATTTGAACCTATGATCAGCTCTGAAAAAGGAACTTAGAGAATTTCCTCCTCTGTGATTCGTAGCCTAAGAAACCCAATAGAGGGTTCCCAGTGTCATGGCTAATAACATTAGGTGAGGGCCATAAACTCACAGTGTGTAATAGTCCAAGGAGGGGTATTCACAAAGAAGTAAAATCATTGAAGTTAGAATAAGACAACATTGAACACTTAGCACATATAAAATCTTGGAGCCCCAGATGTCATAGCAGTGAGAGGTCAAAGGAAAGACCAATGAACTCTGGTGCTAGGAGTCAGTGTCGACTCAGCAACAATGAGTGAATGGATGAGGAGGTTTGGTTTGGGATTTAGGAATTCAAAATAAACCCTCCTCTGCCTTCAGTATGGACTGAGGCTCAATGTCAAGAAGACAAAGATTCTCACCACTGGACCAACTGGTAGCATCAGGATGGATGGTGAAGAGACTGAG
>NW_006399902.1:1174168-1185718 GCF_000299155.1 Elephantulus edwardii | reverse complement strand
TATTTCCTTCAAAGCAGCTTGAACTTCTTCCTTCATCACCATAGGCTCTTGCTCAAATGTTATTTCCTTAAATTCTTCTGTATTTGCCAATTCCTTTCGATACAATGACTCAGTATAAACCTTCCATCTTCTTTTAATACCTCCTGGATCATTTAATATTCTGCCTAAAGCATCTATACTAATATGACCTAATAAATAGAAGAAAACACTACCCCCAAAAGAGGTCACATCTACAAGTATAATGGTTAAAATGTATATTGTGGACTGAATTTCATCCTCTCAAAATACATACTGTAAATCCAAACCCCTATGTTTGTGGTTATAGTCCCTATAAGCCCTTATAATTCCATTTGGGAATAGAGTGTTCTTTTTCATATTAATGAGGCTATGTTGATGTAGGGTGTGTTTTAATTCAAAATCTTGAGATTAAAAAGAGCAGATTTTGAAAAGAGGCAGAGATTGGGGAAGATGGATGCCACACCGTGTGAACAGCAGCAAAGAATAAAGAAACAGAAGCTGAAGAGAGACAAGAACTTTCCCTGAGAGCCCACAGAGAAAGCAAGCTGTCCTCCAGAGCTACTTCCTTGATTCCAGAGGCCTAGAGCTTTAGACTACTAACTGAAAGGTTGATGGTTCAAATCCAGCAGTCCCTCAGAGAGAGGAACATGGGCCATTTCTTTCCATAGACTTACAACCTCAGGAAACCAGTGGAGGACTGTCATGAGTCAGAACAGGCTTGACGGAAGGAAGCGAATTGGGTTTTGGTTTGGTTTAAACAGTGAGAAAACGAATTCATCTGTTAAAGCCACTAACTTGTGTTATTTCTGTTATATAGTGGCGACAAAGAGCTAAGATAGATATCAACATATCTTACTTAAAAAAGAAAAACAAAACACCAAAAATAAAACAAGTACTCTACACCTTTTTTATAATGTCAATCTATTTCCAAGGGGACACAATTGCATCCATATCAGCAGATTCTGAACACTTGTTCTGAAAAGCTCTTCTACAGAAGAGCTGACCCTCCGCTCCCCCTCCCAGGCAAGCCCAGGTTCTTAGGTAAGGAGGCGGGGAAACAGCTGGATCACGTGGTAGACTGTGTTCAGCATTTTAAAAACCTGCCAGACTGCTTTTCACAGGGGCTGTGGTATTTTATCTCTTTCCCAGCAATGCACATGCTCCCAGGTCTTCCACATACTCACCAGTGCTTGTTCTTTGCAGGCGTTTTTTCATGTTAGCCATTCTAGTGGGTGTGTGGCAGCATCTCACTGTGGCTTTAATTTGCATTTCCTTGATGACTAACGATGTTGAGCATCTTTTCTTGTGCTTATTGGCCATTCATATATCTTCTTCTTTGATTACTTTTTAATGAAAAACACATTTGCATCCAAACTGAAATTATATTGTCAGCAGTTAATTATCACTTGTCAAACAAGTGTGTGCCCAGATTGTGGGTTTAATTTTCCTGTAGGTTTGCAAACGCCTCATTCCTTTTATTTGATGAGGCCTCTCTGAAAGAGAGACATTCATTGTTGGAAATAGTAAGGTTTCTTTAAAGCAGCTTTAAAAATAAATAGGTTTCCTTAGTGTCTGAGTCAGGGCTCTTTGCAAGTAACAGAGAAGCATTCAGTCTAGTTTAGGCAAAGAGAAATGGTGCGTGGAAGGGTGTTTTTCAAGGCTGGGAAGGAAAGTCTAATGGCATCTATGGACAACCAGGCCTCACCAGATCTGAGAACAGCGTCTGACACTCCCACTGAGACTTCCAGACAACTAGCTACCCCAGCCTTGGGGTTCATCTCGTTCAATTTCTCTCTGCCCTCTCTCTTTACAGCCAGTCTTCCTTTTTTTCTTCTCACTGCCATAATGTGTTCCCCTCCTCTTGAAATTGCATGCCCTTGGGTCAAACACCAGCACCACCTGGGCTGCCTGATGACCTGGCACAGCACCCTGGCAAATCCTGGGCCTCATTTTCTTTTTCTGACACCATGGTCAGCGCCTACCTTGCAGGGTGGTACATGTGGAATGCTATCACTAGCGATTTTTTCTCTGGGTATGGGGTGATTTCATTGCCTTGGCTGGGGACCCCAGGGCAGCACATAGTCTGTCAGCTCCGGAGCCGCCAGTCAGGAGGGCAAGGGCAGGAGCTCGGGTAGGGGATTAATCAGTTTAACACAGAGAATCCATCTCTGACATCTGAGGTGGTGAGTGTGATTGTACCAGCCAGTCAGGTCACCAGAGCTTTCTCATTATTTCCATCCAGAGGCATGTTTGAAGGAACATGGGGCACAAGAGTCCCAGAGGCTGTCACTCATGACCTCTACTTCCACTTGCCTTACCTGGCTTCATTTTCATCCTCAAACTAGGCTTCTAGGATTACCTCAATTTCCACTCTAACCACTGGACCTGTAGGTAACATCATGAAGGATGGAGAAGAGAACGAAACTGTCAACTTCATCTTACTTGGATCCACAATTAAAACCCTTGGTATTAGCTGTCAGAAAATAGAGAAACTCGATGCCCTGGGGAAATATGCAGATAGGTATCTCTCCAAATTATTGAGGAGTAATAATGTTAGTTTGAGGACTAAGGTGCATCTGATTTAGCCCGTGATCTTTCTGATTACTTGCTATACATCTCGGAGCTGGACAACAAATAAAGAAGACAGAAGAATTGACACCTTAGAGATGTGGTGTTGGAGAAGAGCACTGAACATTCCATGGATGGCCAAAAGAACAAACAAATATGTCTTGGAGACGGTGCAACTGGAGTGCTCTTTGGAGGCAAGAATGATGAGGTTTCACCTCAACATACTTCAGGCATGTTGCTAGGAGGAGTTAATCCTTGGAAAGAGACGTGATGCTTGGAAGGGTGGAAGGATAGCAAAGGAGAAAAAGACCCTTGACGAGGGATTGACACAGTGACTGCTGCAATGGGCTCTCGTGTGTCAGGAAGTGTGAAGATGGCACAGGACCGGACAGGGTTCAGATGCTCATAGGGTCACTATGAGTCATACACAACTCGACAGCAACCAACAGCAACAACTGCTCTTGGTCAAGGAGACAAGTATCTGTGGGGGGGACTGCATGAAAACACACGTGTTTATGTATGTGAGTCCAGTGTTTGTGTGTATCAGTGCACATGTGTGTGTTCAGGGATATTTGGGTATGAGTTGAGTGTAGCTGTGTGTTTGTGTGTTGGCATGTTTGTGTAATTAAATGCATCTGTGTGACCATGAGGAGGGTTTTGGATATGAGCTGTGTGTGACGGTATGTTTGTACGTTGGGTATGTTTGTGATTCAGTGCATTTGTGTGACGATGAGGAAGGTATTAAATATGATTTATGTGCATCTGTGTGTTTATGTGTTGGAAGTGTTTGTGAGTTGTGTGTATGAGGAGACAGTATTTGTTTATGAATTAGGTGTATCTGTGTGTATGTGAGGGTTAGAGGTGTTTATGTCAGGCGTATGTGCGGGGAAGGTTGTTTACGGGTGTGCACTGCACACATCTTCATACGTGTAGGCATATATGGAAGGTGCTGAGTGGACCCACAGGAAGTCCGTAAGGTCTAGGAGCCAGCAGAGCCCTGATTCCAGAACTCCGGGTTCCTGGTGCAATGCTCTTTCCACCGTCCACAGTGTCCTTATCACTGGAGAAAGCTCTTCTTTTTCAGCCCCATGCTTGCCCAGATCACCTCTCCTCCATCCCCAGCTATAATTAATGCAAATACTGTTGTAATTTCTAAATGATTTCCTGCAATTTGCAAAATGGTTTCTTAGGTTCCTACAAAAGGTGCTATACTGTTAGCTCTGCCGCGCTTCTCCCTGGAGGATCTTTACGAAAACTATGTGACAAAAGGCAACCATCTTGCAGTTAAGTGAAAGGAAAAGGGGTGGTGTGTGAAAGAAATAACCAAGCTCCCAAGGGGGCGAGAAGACCAGAGAAGAAAGGCAGCAGCAGAGCCCGAGTGTGATCCAGGGAGCTGATGCCAGCGAGTCATTTCATCAGATTTTAACTAAGAGTCAGCTCCACTTGCTTCCTAATGGACCAGCAGCAGCTCACTTGCGGCAGGAGTTTTTCCCTTCTCTCCATCCATCCCTGGGGCCCTTGGCCCCACAACTCATGCCCAGAAAAAGGGGGCCAAAAACTAGCAGAAAACTTAGAGATGCTGAGTGTAAAACCAGGCCTGCTCTGAGCAGAGATCCGGGTCTTAGCCATGTGGGGGATAAGAGGCAAACTTGTCCCAACTGCCTGAGGTGGTGGTTGGGGGGCAGAGATCAAAGCCCGTAGTTTGTCTGCACCAGACCCATCACTGCCCGTTTCCTGATTGGCCTCCCCTCCCTCTGGACAGCAAAAGAGGTGGGTGGACACAATGTCTGCAGCAATGCCTTGAGTGTGTCAGAGACTGTGAAGATGGCACAGAATAGGGCAGGGTTCAGATTGGTCATTCAGTGGGTCACCAAGAGTCATACTTGACTTGATGGCGCCTAACAACAACAATCCCTTGACACTGGCCTTTGCTGCACAACCCTCTCCCAGGCTGAAGTCAGGCAGTATTTCTTCCCGTTTCAATTATTTCCGTTAAAATATTCATGGATAAACAAAAGAATAAAGAACGGTATCAGCCACTATCTTGGGAGGTGGGATGTCAGGTGATTTATGCCCTTTCAAATTTACCTTTTGCACTTTCTCAGCTGCCTCACAGTGGGAACACATTACTTATATTAAGGGGAAATGAATGTTATTAAAACGAACACCTGAGCCCTGGCAGAGGCTCTCCACATCCCACGTGGTGGTCCTCTCCCTCCTCTCTGGCTCCTGGGACACTTAGCATCTGTCCCGCCCAATTAGCCCTTTATTATAGATCATTTTGTTCTTTAATTGTCTGCCCTGCATAATTTAGCACGGTCGTATACGGTCTTGTTCTCAAACGTTTAATTTAGCATCTCTTGGCCTCAGTTTCTTCTCCTCTAAGTGCAGTGGTGGCAGGAAAGGAGGTCTTTAGAGGTCTCTCGACGCCAGCTCTCCTTCAGGATTGGGAAGAAGAAATATCCTCACAGCTTCAGCCTTCACTGCGTGCCAGGCCCTGCACTAAGCAATTTACAGGCATGGATTCACTTAATCCTCACAACAGCTTTATGAAAGGAGCACTTTCATTATTTACAGACACAGCCACTGAAGCACTGTCAGATGCTGGTTAGAAGTTGTTGGGAACTTATCCAAGGTCACACAGCTTGGAGGGGTGGAGCTGGGCTTTGAGTCCCAGCCATCTGCTCCTGAGGTCCTGCTTCTCCTGCTCTGCTGAGTGCCAGGCCTTTTCTATGCCCACCTTCTGTGCTGGGAGTCCAGTGCACAAAAGACAAGACACGGGGGTGCTTGCCCATAAGTGGAATGATAACAGCAGCAATGCCAGTTAGCATGTACTGAGGGCTCACTATATGCTGTACATTTAGATGCGTTATTTTCTGGAAGCCCCTCAACATCCTACCAGGAGACTAGAGACACTAATGAATAATAGCCAAATTACCTATAAAAACAAAACTCTAACTCAGCACCTCTATGGCTGTCAACTTCAAATGGCTGATTCTTGGCCACTAACTGAAAGCTTTAATAAATTGTGTTTCCATTTACAGCTAAAAGCCGACCAGGGGAAAGCAAAGCATTGGGCTGTTAACATGAAAGCCAGTGCTTCGAACCTACCAGCCACTCTTGGGAGAAAAATGAGACTCAGAATTCCTAGAGGGAAGTTCTAGTCTGTTCTATAGGGTCAGTAAGAATTAGATTCCACTAGATAGACAAGATATTGTTTTAGTTGTTGTTGTTAGGTGTCATAGAGTTGAGTACGACTCATAGCGACCCTATGAAAAACAGATCTAAACCCTGTCCTACCCTGTGCCGTTCTCACACTTCCTGACGCACTAGAGTCCTCTGCAATAGTGACTGTGTCAATCCACCTGGTCAAAGGTCTTCCTCTCCTTCGCCGACTCTCATTCCTTTTCAGACATCATGTCCCTGTCCTTGTGGCAACATGCCCAAAGTATGTGGTGGTGGTGTTGATGCCATTGAGTCAAGTACACATCATAGCCACCCTGTGAACAAAAGATATTAAGCCAGTCCTGTCCTGCACCATCCTCACACTTTGTGACACACAAGAGCCCATTGCAGCAGTCACCTTATCAATCCACTTGGTTGAGGGCCTTCCTCTCCTTTGCCGACCCTCCACCCTTCCCAACATCATGTTCCTCTCTAAGTAATAGCACCTCCTAGCAATATGTCCCAAGTAGTTGAGACGAAATCTCATCATTCTTGCTCCCAAAGAGCACTCTGACTGCTCCTTCTCCAATACAGATCTATTTCTTTTCTTGGCTGTCCATGTGACTTTCAGTGCTCTTCTCCAACACCACAGCTCAAAGGTGTAAATTCTTTTTCTGTCATCCTTAGACATTGTTCAGGTCTCAAATGCATAGCTAGTAATCGGAAGGATCATGGCCTGAATCAGACGCACCTAAGTCCTCAAACTGACATCACTGCTCCTCAATATTTTGGAAAGATCCCTAACTACAGATTTTCCCAGTGCAATACATCTCCTTATGTCCTAACTGCTTGTTCCAAGAGTGTTGATTCTGGGTCCAAGCAAGATGAAGCAGTTTCAATCTCCTCTCCATCCATCATGACACTGGCTATTGGTCCAGTGGTAAGAATCTTTGTTTTCTGGATATCTAGATGCAATCCATACTGAAGGCTGCATTCCTTGATCTTCTGCAACAAGTGCTTCAAATCCTCCTCGCTTTCAGCAAGTAAGGTTATCTGCATAATGTTGGTTATTCATGAGACTCCCTCCAAACCTAATGCTGCATTCCTCCTCATAGAGTCCAACTTCCTGGATAATTTTCTCAGTATACAGATTGAACAGGTAGGGAGATAGAATACATCCCTGATGTACTCCTGTCCCAAATTCAACTCTGCAGTGCTCCCCCTGCTCCATTCATTGGTCAACACTGAAAAATTTCAGGAAGTACCATATAAACAGAAGCCAATGATAATGAAAGAGGAAGTGGAAGCTACATTGAAGGCATTGGCAAAAAATAAGGCCCCAGGAATTGATGGGACTTGTTGCAATTAACAGATGCAGCCTTGGATGCACTCACCAGTCTATGCCAGGTAATTTGGAAGACAGCTGTCTGGCCAATGGATTGGAAGAGGTCAATATTTGTTACTATTCCCAAGAAGGGTGATCCAACTGAATGTGGAAATTATCGAACAATATCATTAATATCACATGCAAGCAAAATACTGCTGAAGATTATTTAAAAACGACCATAACAGTACATAGGTAGAGAATTGCCATAAGTTCAAGTGGGATTTAGAAGAGGCTGTGGCACCAGGGACCTCATTGCTGATGTCAGATGGATCCTGGATGAAAATAAGGAATACCAGAAGAATGTCTATTTGTGCTTTAATGACTATCTAAAGGCATTTGGTTGTATGAATCATGACAAGTTGTGGCTGGTATTGAGAAGAATGGGAATCCCAGAACACTTGATTGTGCTCATGAGAAACCTATACCTGGAGCAGGAGGCTGTTGTGTGAATGGAGCAGAGGAGCACTGTGTGGTTTGGAATTGGGAAGGGAATGCAAAGTATGTAAGGTGAAGCTTTATCATCTTTGCCTCCAAAAAGCATTCTGGCTGCACTTTCTCAAAGGCATATGAAAACCCTATGAACAGTAGACAAGATATTACACTGTTTAATATGAAGAAAGGTGAGTGTCAGAGTCATATCCTCTCTATATACTAATTCAATCTGTATGCTGAGCAAACATTTGAGAAACTGATCTCTGTGAAGAAGAATGTGATAATAGGTTCAGAGGAAGACTTACCAACAACTTGCATTATGCAAATGACACAAACATGCTTGCTGAACATTAAGAGGACTTGAAGTACTTGCTGCAGAAAATTAAAGACTAGAGTCTCTAATATGCATTAGACATTAAATCAAGAACACAAAAATTCTCACCACTGGACGTGTAGTTGGGCATCATGATAGATGGAGAGAAGATTGAAATTGTCAATGATTTCATCTTACTTGGATTCACAACACTGTTGGTGCCAACAGTCAGAATTAGGAGATGTCTGGGACCTTGGGAAAGTCTACAGTTATGGACCTCTCCAAATTACTGAGGAGCAATGAAGTTGATTTGAAGACTATGGTGCCCCTGATTCAGGCAATGGTCTTTTCAATCACTTGCTATGTATCTGAGAGCTGGATAATGAGTAAGGGAGACAGATGAGAACTGATGCTTTCTATCTGCAGTGTTGGAGGGGAGTACTGAATATCCCATGGCCTGCCAAAAGAGCAAACACGGATGTCAGGGAAAGCACAGCCACATTTTGGAGGTAACAATGCTGAAACCTCATCTCATGTACTTTGGACATGTTGTTAGGAGAGGATATTCCTTAGAGAGGGATATGCTCAGAAAGGTGAAAGGTTAGCAAAAGAGAGGAAGACTCTCAACCAGATGAATTGACACAGTGACTACTGCAATGGGCTCAAGAATGCTAGAAATGATGAAGATGATGCAGGATAGGATTTGGAGCTGTGGTTCATAGGGTTGCTGTGAATCACACTTGACTTGGTACCTAACAACAAGATATGTGGAAGAGAGTTTGGTTTTGGTTTGGTAACCAATCACATTTATCTTGGAAGACCAGCCAGAGTATTCTTCTGTAGAGACAAGGAAGGTAAGATTCTTCTCACATACTTTGGGCAAGTTACCAGGAGGGGCCAGTTCCTGGAGAAGAAATTGCTTGCTTGGAAATTAGAGAGTCATAGTGAACAACAGATCAAAATTGAACCCTATCCTGCTGCATCCTCACAATCCACCTGACCGCCACCCTGCCATGTTCAAGTTCGTTGTGTAATCAGTGGGTCCATCCAAAAAGAATTAGTTGGCATTGAACCATCTCAGGAAGTAGCACATGATCAAGAACCAATAGTACTGGGGGGGAAAAAGAAGCCCAACCAGCACTAAAGGCCTTGGAGTTGATGAAAAATTGAGGGGTTTCAGCGAACAGATGTAGACCCAGATGTGCTCATCAGTCTATGCCAAGAAATTTGGTAGATAGCTACCTGACCAATTGACTGGACAAGATCAATATTTGTGCCTATCTCAAAAAAAAAAGGTGATCTAACAGAATTTTGGGTGGAAAACAAAACCCGCAATTGAGTAATCACTTTTACTGGTTTGTTCCCACACTACATCACAGACACCATATAATAGAAGAGACTAACAAAGAGGGGGGGAGAGTATTTGATCTGGTATTTCACCCCTAAGAAAGTGTCACTTGAGCCAATGAGTCTACCTCCAACAGAGATAACCTCATCGAATCCCCACAAGAACCCTATTTACTCAGTATTGTTGGGCCCATTTTACAGAGGGGAAAACTTACAGAACTAAAAGAAGTTAAGCTACTTGTTCAAATCACAGAGCAAGTGGGTGGTAAAGACAGAATCTAAATCTAGGTCTGTAGACTCCAGGGTCTGTTCTCTTCTCCTTGTTCCAACAGTGAGAGGGCTTGGCAATGCCTGCCCAACTCCCAGTGAAAGAGGAGTTGCCCATCGACGTGCATGTGGAGGTAGAGAAATCAGCAGCTGTGAAAGGAGAACACTTCTGTGGAACTGTTGCTGTTCATCTGTGAGTGCTTGCAGTCATTGGCAAGCCCAGTACATCTATTATTTCATTTCATTCTGGCTTCCACCCCATAGACCTCTTGTGGCCTAGTGGTAAGGAGCTGCACTGCCATTCCAAAGGCACACAGTTCAAATCTATCAGCTGCTTCATGGGAGATAGATAGGCAATCTCCTCCTATGTGACGAAAACAACTCTGAAAACCTGATGGAGGGTCAGCTATGAATTAATCTGAACTCCATAGTACACAGCAACAGCAACAACCACCCCCATATGTTGGATGCTATTATTTTCTTCAACTCCCCATTGAGGGAACAGAGCTCAGAGAGATTAAATACTTTTCCCAAGGTCTCACAGCAAAGAAGTAGCAAACAGTAGACTGCACTGCTCCTTTTCACATATACCTGGCACTGAGAGACCACTCATGGGGTTCAAACCTCCTCCACTGGGACTTAGAATCAGACTACAAAGCCCCTTTGGAGAGGCCACCAAGATACAAGGTCAGGTCCTGTCCTGAAAGCAGAAGGGTCAGGGGAGAAGGGGCAGAGAGGGCCAGGAACACAAACAGCCAAGGCCCAGGATCTGGGTGTGCTCCGTGCAGGATCCAGGAGTCCAGGTCAGCAGTGCTGGAGAGTCAGTGCTCCCTACCCACCGGAGCCCACAAAGACCCTGTCAGTCAGTGGAGGCCGTCAGCGCTGCCTGGAAGCCACGGATGCCTCAGCAGGTGAGGCCATAACTCACTGTCAATCTCAAACCTGACTGGAGCTTATCATCCGCATAATTGCTCTAATTACCATTGTCATGGCTAATAACATTATGTGAGGGCCATAAACTCACAGTCTGGAATAGGCCAAGGAAGAAGATTCACAAAGTAAGACTCACAAAGTAATAAAATCATCGACAGTAGAGTTAGACAAAGCCAGACATTTAGCACACTAGGAAACCCAGGCTCCCAGAGCACTCAGCAGTGAGCGACTGAGGAAAGGACTGAGCAGCTCTGGTGGCTTAGTGTGTTACATGTTATGCTGCTAACTGCAAAGTCCGAGGTTGGAATTCACCAGCTGCTCTGTGGCGAAATGATGGGCAAGCTCTTCCTACAAAGATTTACAGTCTCAGAAACCCAATGGGGTTGGCATGAGTCATAATAGGCTTGACAGCACCGGGTTCTGCTTTAATTCATCTATTCATGTAAATGTCAACTTACCTGTCTGTCATCTAAATATCCATTGATTATCAATCTAACCAGGATCAGAGGGAGGCCTCTAAGACCACTCAGACCAGGTGTTTTTTGATATTTTTATTTTATGTTGGTATGCATAGAAAATCCATATACATTGTATTTCATACTATCCTTCACTCACACTGTGTTTCATACAATCACATTGTGTCTTGTAAAACCAAACACCATTGAACTATGCTCACCAGTATCCTATCTTTTCAGATTCCTGCCAGATCTATCCCATTTCCTTTACCCCCTCCTTTCACTCACCAGATTGTGTGACCCTGTAATTCCCCCCTCCCTACCCATCCTTAACCCTCAGCTCCCATCTCTTCCCCCCCTTAGACCAGGTGTTTTTATGCCAAGTTCCCATTCCCTTGGAATTGCCTGGTCCAAAACAAGAAATATTAGTGATATGGAGGGTTGAGAGTCAGGCAGACAATCAAAAGGTCTGTGTTTCAAACCCACCCACCACTCCAGGCAGTCTGCTCCTGTAGAGATTTACGGCCTCTAGGTACTATGTACAACAGAACACGTTTAGATAACAGAAACGGCAAAGGAGGTTGAGTTTTCAAGTATGGAAATACAAAGGAAGAGGAACAGTTGTAAGCAGACACTGGTGATTGGGACATGGAATGTGAGAACCA
>NW_006399902.1:1143963-1170338 GCF_000299155.1 Elephantulus edwardii | reverse complement strand
TGATTGGCACAGGATAGAGCAGGGTTTAGGGCTGTTGTACATAGGGTCGCTGTGAGTCGCAAATGACTCAATGGCACATAACAACAACAACAACAGCCTCTCCTCTGCCCCCACTGTCCAGATGGAGAAATCAACTGAGGCCTCGAGCTGAGTAAGTACTAGAAGAGCCAGTAGTTACCTCTAGGCTTGCTGGGGTCCACAGTACATGTCTTTCAATTCTCCAGCACCTGGGACTTCCTCTAGCTGGCCTCTGACCATCAAGGGCTGTTGTCATTTATCTAGCTTCTATCTCCCCACAGAAGCCCACATATGACCCAGAGAGAGAAATATTTGGTAAATTAGTGAATGAATGAAGGAATGGATTCTCTCTGGGGCAGCTTACTCCCCACTCCCAGGACTTAGCCTATATTGTCCCTGTCCCCCACTCAGACATCATCTTCTCAGTGAGGTCTGGCACCCTGCCTGCCCCTGCCTGTCCCTCTCCACCCACTTTACTTACCCTCTGGTGCTCCTCCTCTGCTGATTGTCTTCCCACCCGGATCCAGCTCCATAGGGCAGAGGCCATGTTTGTTCACAGCTGGTTCTTGGTGCCTCGAATGGGCCCTGACACCCAGTACCCAAGACTTGAGTATGTGATTGCAGGTGTCCACAGGCTTCAGGGGTTTGCCTGTATTATGGGGAAGTAGTGAGTCAACAAAAATGAGAAAAGTCCTCTATGAGACAAATGGTCACAAAAAATGGACTCAAACATACTAGTGACCACAAAGATGATACAGAAAGGGCAATGTCTTGTCCTGTGATGCAGGAGGCTGTCACACACTGGAGCTGTCTCAACGCAAACAACAATACACAGAGAAGTTGCTCTCCAAGGTTTCTCTAAGGTGTTCCATCCAGACCCAACAACAAGGCTATCAGTTCCGAGAGCAGGGAGCAAGGGGGAGAGTAGGACGACGGATGGGCGCATGTCAGAGGAGCAGTAGTAATGATAGAGGGTCCCACGGGGCTGGGCTGGAAGCTTCTTCACACACTCGCCCCCATCCCCGCCCCTGGCTCACAGCACAGTACCAGCAAGGAGTTTGTGTACAGTCATTAAACTGTAATGTGCACGTAGGTGTAGAGTTGTTCAGAGTGGTTTCTGCATATTTTGATAAATCTGTAAATATGGCATGTAAATTATCCATCATTATCATCTATTTATGTTCAGCATCGTGTATATTGTTTCCTCAAAGAATGCAAGCTGCCAGTTCACCCTAGGAATAGAGACACCAGTCTAACAACATTATGACCTGGCCCAGAGAAAACCTATTCCTTCTTTCACTCACTAATTTAGCAAATATTTATGTCTCTGAGTGATATGTGGGCTCCTGTGCTGCGGAGACAGAAGCTAGATAAACAACAAATGACATGATGGTCAGAGGCCTGGAAGGGATGTGCCAGGTGCTGGGAGACATGAAGGCTATCGCGTAGTGGACGCCACCAAGCCTAGGCTGGCTCCTGGCTCTACGTCTTTCTTCAGCTCTAGAAATCTCTGTTCATGTCTCCATGCATGATGACAAGGATGTGGCCATTCTTCATCTGGGTTGTGAGAAAAGGGACAGCAAACCTATGTCCCTGCATCACAGGCAGGCTCTCGGGGGGACTGGAGCTCTGCAAGGGGCTTAGAATCAGGTCAGAAGAGAAAGTCTAGCCCAGCTCAGATGCTGCCTGGACCAGAGGGATAATCAGCATAGCGAGGAGGGTGGCCTCGGCACCTGCCTGTGCCCACCACCCTGTGGCTGGCACCGGGTAAGAGCAAAGTGGCTGCATCAAAGAGTCCTGAGAGCACCTCTGCCACCCTCACCTGACACGGGAACACCTGTCTGAGCCTCAGTTTCCTCATTTGAAAATAGTTCCCATCTCACGGGGTGACTATGCAAAGGCATTTGACTGTGTAGATCATAACAAACTATGGCTGACTCTGAGAAGAATGGGAATCCCAGAACACTTGATCATTCTAATGTGAAACTTATACTTGGACCAAGAGGCAGTCATCAGAACAGAGCAAGGGAACACTGCATAGCTCAAAATTGGGAAAGGCGTACGCCAGGGATGCATCCTATCTCCATACATTTTAAACCTATATGCAGAACAGATTATCCGGGAGGCGGGGCCCTATGAGGAGAAATGTCGGGTCAAGATTGGTGGACGATTTATCAACAATCTGCGTTATGCAGATGACACAACCCTGCTTGCTGAAACTGAAGAGGACCTGAAGCGCCTGCTGCAGAGTGTCAAGGACTGCAGCCTACAATATGGATTGAGGCTCAATGTCAAGAAGACAACGATTCTCACCACTGGACCAATTGGTAGCATCAGGATGGGTGGTGAAGAGATTGAGATTGTACACAGCTTTAGTTTGCTTGGCTCCATAGTCAACCGTCTTGGCACCAGCAGCCAGGAAATTAAAAGGCGCATTGCCATGGGAAAGTCTGCTGTTAGGGACCTCTTCAAAGTACAAAAGAGCAATGGTGTCTCTCTGGAGACTAAGGTGCGTCTGATACAGGCCATGGTCTTCGCAATCACTTGTTATGCATCAGAGAGTTGGACAATGACCAAGGAGCATAGAAGGAGAATTGATGCCTTTGAGCTGTGGTTCTGGAGAAGAGTATTTAGAATACCATGGACTGCTAGGAAAACAAACAGATTTGTCCTGGAAAGGGTTAAACAGGGTGGCTCCTTGGAGGCAAGGATTCTGAGGCTCCGTCTAACATACTTTGGACATGTTGTGAGGAGAGACCAGTCCTTAGAGAGGGACATCATGCTTGGGAGGGTGGAGGGACAGCGCAGGAGGGGAAGGCCCTCTATGAGGTGGATTGATTCAGTGACTGGGATAATTGGGATGGGAGTGTCAGAGACAGTGTGATTGGCACAGGACAGAGCAGAGTTTAGGGCTGTTGTACATAGGGTCGCTATGAGTCGCAAGCGACTTGACGGCACATAACAACAACAGCAGCAACAACAACTCGTGGAGTGGTTGTGAGGGTTTCAGCTGAAATGAGACCAGTAAATGGCTCCCTGCATTTGCAGGAACACTCAAAAGTCTAGGCTACTCATTGGGACCCAGCTGCAGATGGCCTGGGATGAGTTGACCAGAATCCACCCAGATGAAGAGAAGATGATCCATGGTCTTGAGCCAGTGTTGACGGCTACAACCCGATGGCTGGTCAGGTCTGGACTTTGCGGATGTCGATGCTCAAAGTTTCCAAACTGAACAGAAGATTCTTCAACAAAAAGGACATGCTGTTCCCTCAGAGAACTATTTTGATATATATGGGTGCATCAGGAATTGGCTATCTAAAATGGAGATAATAAGACACGAGGCGCAAGTACCCGGCTTACATATTTTCTCAAACGTTGTTATTAGTAAAATGATTGTAAGGAGAGAAAAAATCCACAATATATAAGGAAAAAAGAAAATACTAATGAGAGATTATATAAAGCATAATATGCATGTGTGAAATGCAATGTACATGAATCATTGTATGCAAACCAATAAAAATAAGTAATCAAAAATATGGGCCACTGTTCTTTGTTGTCCCAACATAGGTATCATAAGCCCATTTTACAGATAAAGCCTATTCGCTGTCTGATCTAACAGTTCTGAGTTGTCCCTATGCCCAGGCCATCAGCACACCATCCCGTGTCAGCCTCACAAACACCCAATGGAAGGAAGCTGGTTAAAAAAAAAAAACAAAAAAAAGAAGTGCCTGGCTGTTATCTGCACTCACCTCAAGATAAAAAGATAAGAAACACATGTACAAATGGGTGGATAAGTACACAAATGAATGAATAAGCACAATGAATGTGGATGTGCTTTACAAACTGCTAAGTTCTTGGTCTAAATGCAGAGTAGGAGCTGGCAGCTGGATATAGGAGGAGGGGAGCTAGGGGCTATAGAAGGGAGGGAGTCCCCTTGCTTCAGTAGGAACAAGGGGCTACCTTCCTATAGGATGCCCCTCAGGCTGTTCCCCACTGCTTCTGTTGTTGTTGTTGTTCCCTGAGTGCAGGGACCTTTGACAAGGAACATTTTTCCTTGCACAAAAACGACTCTGGGATATTCGGCTTTGTGCCCTGTCATTTTTCCCTTAAAAAATTGTTGTGGAGAAGCAAATTGTTATCTTTGTGCCAGCTGCAATTCTGTGCTGTGTTGTGTTTTAAGAAAGGGAAGGTGGAGCCCAAGAGAGAAGGCAGCAGGAGATGTGGAAAGAAACCACTCTTTAGGATAAGTGGTTTTTAGAATTTCAGCCCAGGTTCTGCAGGAAAATTGCAGTAAAGGATCATTCGAATGAATTTTGCCATCAGAGTAAGAGATTTGTCTCTCTGAAATGTTTTAATTTGACACTTGACTTCAATGGAGTTTGGCAGAATTCATTTTGTGAGGAGACAAGGTCAGGATTTTTAACAAAGTACATTCTGCCATGAGAACTCTGTTAACCACTTGACATAATTGTGTTTCATTCTGAGTTGAGCTTTTGGCAAAAGTAGGAGTTATATTTTTGCACCGACGTCTCTCATTTTTGGTGCCTGGACATGGTCTTATAGTAGAGAAGTCAGCGGGTGGCCAGGGCCCCAGGTAAGAGTGGCCTGATTCCCTGCCCAAGCCCTCCTCTCTCTACATTCCTGCCCTGAGGAGTGACTTGAGTGGTAACACGCCCGCATATAATCTTTGTTTTCAAGGTTGTTCACACACTGCTACATACCCCCAATCCTTGCACTGTCCCCAAGCCAGAGGGTGGCTGTAGGGCTGGACAGTGAGCCCCTTGCCATCTTAGACCCCGATGTCCAGATCAGCACTCATTCCTACTCTGTTATACGCAAGTCAACATCACCCTTGCCTTTGGCATATCAGGTGCTGCCCCATCCTGGTCTCCTCACTGATGCATCTCTAGGCCCCATTAAACAAGCTATTTACAGAGCTGACACATAGATTTGTATTAGCTGCACCAAGATCAATTTTAATGCCTCCCTTTGACTAAGATTTTGCACTTGAACAGCTCTTTCCCCTCCGAGAGACCTGAGTGCTCTGCCCTCATCAATTACCCAGGCAATCATATTCTCTTCCCAGCCTACTCACCTCCTCCAGGCCTGTTCACCTCCTCCCAAGCCCGCTCACCTCCTCCCAGGCTGCCCAACTCCTCCCAGCTTGCTAATCTCCTCCTAACCTCTTACCTCCTACCAACCTACACACCTCCTACCTGCCCACACACCAGCTACCAACCTGGCCATATACTACCGATGTTCAGAGTCTGTGTATTCATTCATTCATTATTCTTGGTCAGATTTAAATGAATTAAATAGAGTACTCTGCATATATTTTTTTTAGAGATTTATACCAGTGAAATTAGTATGAATACCAGAGTGGAGGAATTAGATGAGACCACATGAAGCCTTTCTAGGCAAGAATGCACTAAGGAAGGGTGGGAGGCTGGAGGAACAGCAGGAGGTAGCAGCTCCAGGCACAGACTCTGTAAGCAAACAGGACTGAGACTGAATCCCATCTCCATAGTTTACCATTGGGTGTATTTAAGCAAGTAACAGCTTCTCTGAGCTTCAGGCTCCTCCTCTGTAAGCTCAAAAATTGAAACTCATTGCCTTCAAGTTAAAACAGTCTCACACCTGGCCCTCTGGTGGTTTTCAGAGGCTGTAAATCACTGGAGAGGAGGTGGTCATCTTTCTCTCATGGTGCCGCTAATAGACTCAAACCAGCCACCTAGCAACCTAACTCTCTACAAACTAAGCCATCAGAGCTCTCACAAATGGTGGTAGCAGTGGTCTAGTGCATGCATCCTTGTCAACAGGGACAACACGGGAGGATGAGCTGAGCTCAGAGCCTGGAATAAAGTAAGTGCTCAGTGGCCTTCATTCCTTTCAGTGACAATCAGACTTTGAGGAAATTACTGAGCTGATCTGGCTTCAAACCCCAGCTCAATCTCTTATTACCTCACTTAATCTCTCTGAATCCCAGCCTCGTTTGTTAAATGAGGAAAATACAGTACAACTAACTCATGGGACAGAGGGTGTGGTGAACCTGGAGTTGGAATTGAACTTCAGAGTGCCCAGTACTGCCCACTAGTGTGACAACTGGTCACAATGCCCTTTCTCCCTGGCTTCTCCTCCTCCTCCTCTTCCTTCTCATCTGCTTTAGTGTAGGAAGCAGAGGGGAGGGTGAGTAGGAGAGATAGAAGAGAATGAATGTCTTATTACAGCCTGAGTCTCATATTTGATGTCCCAGTTTCCTGCATCTCTAGGGCCCTTCTAGTGATAGGAAACCTACCACTCCCTGGACTGAGAGCAGGAAGCTAAGTGGTGAACAGAGGGGATGACAGTAGTAGCGTTGGTGTCAGGGACAGGCTCACAGGCATTAGGTTGTGGAGATCTCCACCCCGGGTCCACATCCTGTAATAGATCCTTGGATGGTGGGAGCAGCATTACCAAGAGTCTCTGGCTGCTCCAGGAGCAAGGCTTCAAGCTAGAAAGAGTATCATAAAATAGCACAAAATCATCTTTGGGAAATGGAAGGACCCATGTATCAACTTCTTTAACTGTCTGGGGGGAGGGGGAAGGAGAGAAAGAGAGAAGCACACTCTGTGAGCCCTGGATAGAGGCCTGGGAGGCCAGAGACAATAAGAGAAAAACTTTATGTCCTGGAGGAAAACAGTCTCCTGCTCAAGGCTGCCATCTGTACAAGTGCCCAGCATCCTGGCCTGACCATGCCTCACTCCAGAACCTGCCATGGCTCCCCAGAACCGGCCTGATAGACTTAAAACTCAGGTCTCATGTGGTCTTGCCTACCTACCTTCCTCCTTTTGTCCTCACAATCTCCATGCTTCAGGCTCAGTGGAATCCTCCCAACTTCCTCAGCTCACCATACTCTCCATGCACCCTGCCTCTGCCCTGTGGCAACCTCTCCTGGCGTGTCCCCAGGGTAGACTATCTAGTAAATGCTTGCATGTTAATCTGTAGTGAGCAGCTTCCCAAACCCAAGTGCAGTAGTCCAATATAGATTATAAGTATAGTAAATATAAGTAAGGCTGGGTTTACTTTGCTAATGCAAATGTCCCCATCCTCTGCCCCTAAACTCAAGTCTTCCTTCAAGGTTCAATTCAAGTGTCACTTCCTCCATAAGACCTTCTCTGATTCCCTTTTGTTCCACATTTTCTTGTTCCTCCTCTGTTTCTGGTCAGCACACTTTGTTGTTTTTGTTAAGTACCTTCAAGTCAAGTATGACTCCCAGTCACTCTAGGAACAAAAAAAAGATTTTAGCCTGGTCCTATCCTGTACTATCTTAACCATCTCTAATACTTTTCGGTCCATTGCTGTAGTCACCAAGTCGATCCATCTTATTGGGGATCTTCTCTTTCGCTATAGGCAACATTATGATAGATGGAGAAAGGATTGAAAGTGATTTTTTTTCTACTTAGATCCATAAACAAAACTCTTGTTACCATTAGTCAGGAGATAAGAAAACATATTGTTTGGGCAAACTCACTGTCAGGAACTTCTTCAAAATGCTGATGAGCAATAATGTCAGTCTGAAGACTAAGGTGCACCTGATTCGGGCCATGTTATTTCCCTTTACTTGCTATGCATCTGAGAGTTGGATAATGAATAAGGATGACAGAAGAATTGATGCCTTTGAGTTGTGGTGTTGGAGAAGACCACTAAATAACCCATGGACAGCCAAAAGAATGAACTGGTATGTCTTGGAAAGGGTGCAGCCAGAATGTTCCATGGAGGCAAAGATGGCAAAGCTTTATCTCTCATACTATGGACATGTTGCTAGAAGCGGTTGTTCCTTGGAATGAGGTATAATGCCTGGAAAGTAGGAGCAGTTGAAAGCATGACTTACGTACTCTTAAAGAGTATGTCTCATCAGTAGGATCCCAAGCTCCTAAAGGAGGACAGGTCTTCTTCCGCTCGTGGCCAGCACACTTCCTGGCACATAATGTCTCTCTTTCTCACTGCTGTCGAGTCATTCTGATTCATAACTGACATTGGTTATGATTCATAGCTGGGCTCCATGGAAAGAATTCAACCTCCTTCCGTGGAGCTACTGGTGGATTTTTGTAAGAAACATAATTCCGTGTGTACTATACCACCAGAGCTCCCCTGGTATTGCAGTTGTCATTAAAATGGGCCAAATAATAAATGAGTAAGCAAATATTACTCTTCTCTGTTTTATTAAAACATATTTTTATGCACAAAATGATAGATCTACAAAATACACAAACCAAAACTTAGCAGAACTGGAAGAAATAGACACCACCACTATAGAAGTAGGAAACTTCAATACACCACTATCATGAAAAGATAGAACTACCAGAATGAAACTCAACAAAAATGCTGAAGAATTAAACCACATAATTAACCAGCTCAATCTCATAGATATATACAGATCAATGCATCCCAAAATAGATTAGTATACATTCTTTTCCAGTGCACACAGAGAATTCTCCAGAATAAATCATATTTTAGGTTACAAAGCAAGCATCAATAAATCAAAAAACAAAAATAATACAAACCATTTTCTCAGACAATAGTACTACAAAATTAGAAATTAAAAAGAGGACAAAGGAGGAAAAAAATCATACACCTGGAAACTGAACAACACCCTGCTTGAACAAGAGTGCTATAGAAGAAATAAAAAAAAAAATTAAAAATTGAAAGTTTCTTGAAACAAATGAGAATAAAAACACAACTTACAAAAAAAAACAAACAAAAAAACAACCCACAACTTACAAAACCTTTGGGAAATAGCCAAAGCAATAGTTAAAGGTCAATTCCTATCAATAAGCAAAAGCAACTAAAGGGAAGAAAAGGTGATAATCTATTCTTTAACCTAACATCTCAAACAAGTAGAAAAAGAACAGCAAAAGAGCCCTGATACCCTCTAAAAGAAAGGAAATTATGAAAATAAGGGATGAAATAAGTCGAATAGAAAATAGGAAAACAATTAAAACTATCAAGAAGACCAGGAGTTGGTTCTTTGAAAAATTCAATAAAATTGACAAACCTCTACTAAAGCTAACAAAGGGAAGGAAATAAATAAAAGACACAGATAATCAGAGTAAGAGATAAAAGGGACAATGTCACAACAGAACCAACTGAAATAAAAAGGTTAATAATGGAATAATGTGTAAGGAGCTGGAGTCAGAAAATCAAATGGGCCAAACTCATGCAGCATTTCTTAAGCTGAAGGAACTGAATAACAAATTTAAGCCACGTATTGCAATGCTTAAGGATGCTACAGAATATTGAATGATTCAGCAAGCATTAAAAGAAGATAGAAGGAGTATACGGAGTCATTGTACCAAAAAGAATTGGCTGACACAGAAGAATTTCAAGAAGCAACATATGAGCAAGAGGCAATGGTATGAAGGAAGAAGTTCAGGCTGCTCTGAAGGACTTGGCAAAAAATAAAGCCCCAGGAATTGATGGAATGCCAACTGACGTATTTCAGCAAAAGATGCAGCTTTGGATGTGCTTTCCAATTCGTGTCAAAAAATCTGGAGAACAACTTCTTGGTCAACAGACTGGAAGAGATCCATATGTATTCCCATTTAAAAAAAAAAAAAAAAGGTGACCCAATAGAGTATGAAAACTATCTAACAATATCACTAAAATCACACACTAGCAAAATCCTGCGGAAGATTATCCAGAAACAACTGGAACAGTACATTGACAGAAAACTATCAGAAATATAGGCTGGGTTTAGAAGAGGTCATGGCACTAGGGACATTATTGTCAATGTCCGATGAATCTTGACAGAAAGCAGAGAGTACCAGAAGAATAACTATCTGTGTTTCATTGATTATGCAAAGGCATTTGAAAATTGGGGCTAATATTGAGGAAAATGGGAATCCCAGAACACTTGATTGTACTTATGAGAAACTTGTATGTGGACCCAGAAGTAGTCCTCAGTACAAAGCAAGGAAAGGAGTGTGTCAGGGATGCATCCTGTCCCCATACCTTTTCAATCTGTATGCAGAACAGATCATTCAGGAAGTAGAGCTTTATGAGGAGAGTGGTATCAAAACTGAAGGAAGGTTCACCAACAATCTACGATATGCAGATGACACAACCTTGCTTGCCGAAACTGAAGAAAATCTGAAGTGCTTGCTGCAAAATGTCATGGACTGTAGTCTTCAGTATGGATTGGAGCTCAACATCAAAAAGAGATAAATTCTCACCACTGGGCCAATTGGCAGTACCATGTTGGATGGAGACAAGATTGAGGTTATTAGCAATTACAGCTCACTTGTATCCACAATCAACACTCTTAACATCAGCAGTCAGGAAATAAAAAGATGAACTGCATTGGGAAAATCTGCTGTCAGGGACCTCTCTAGAGAACTGAAGAGCAATGTCTAGAGACAAAGGTGTGTGTAATCCAGGCCATGATGTTCTCAATTATTTGTTATGCTTCAGAGAGCTGGACAATAACTAAGGATGACAGAAGAAGAATAGATGCCTTTGAGTTGTGGTGCTGGAGAAGAGCCTTGAACATACAATGGACTGCCAAGAAAATAAAGTGGTCTGTCTTGGAGAGGATGAAAACAAGTCTCTCCTTGAAGGCTAGCATTTTGAAGCTCCATCTCACATACTTAGGGCATATGGCCAGGGGGGACCAGTCCTTGGAGAAGGACATCATGTTCAGAAGTGTGGAGGGACAGTGCAGGAGAGGAAGACGAGGGATGAAACGGATTGATACAGTGTCTGGAACAATGGGGGTTGGTGTGTTGGAATGAGTGAGACTGGGTCATGACAGGGAAGCGTTCAGAGCTGCTGGACATCCGGTTGCTATACTTCACAGGCGACTCAAGGGCTCATAACAACAACATATTCTATTGGTTGTTTGTTTGTTTGTTTGTTTTAAGCCTCTTGTTTAGAGTCAATAAGACCTGGAGAAGGGCCTTTGTATTTAAAGTTGGTTGTTATTATATTTTGGAGGAACATCTGTCTAAGTGGTACAGCACTCTTCTGTCAATATGCCATAATGAGGTAACCTGGGGTTGCTGTAATGCTGAACCTTGTGCCATTGGGGTGTCAAATGTCATGTTTACCCATGATGGACAGTGTTTGGTGGAGCTCCCAGTTTAAGACAGATTTGGAAGCAGGACTAGCATCCATTTTCTAAACAACATGCCTCAGGAAACTCTATGAACTTTGTTAAACGTCAATAGTTATAAAAAGGCTTCAGGCCTTTTGTTCGTAGGGTCACTATGAATCATGCTTGACTCAATGGCAATCAACAACAACAGCAACATACCCAAACAAATATGAAAACCTGTAGGAAATGGGCAAATACTTAGAAAATCGCAACCTACCCAAACTGACACAGACTGAAGCAGAACACCTGAACAAAACTATTACAAAAGAAGAAATTGAAAAGGATATACAACAAGGGAGAAAAGTGCAACAATGAATGAATGGAAATCCAAAGTATCTGTAAATTTTCATTAAAATTAATTTAAAAAATTGTAGGGAAAAAAACACCCGTCAACTTTAAATTTTTTTTTAAAAAAAGCCTGGACCAGATGGTTTTACTAGCAATTTTTATCAAACATTCAGAGAAGAACTGTCACCAATTCTACATAAAGTATTTCACAAAATAGAAAAGTATGAAATACTCTCAGACTCATTCTATAAAGTTAACATACCCCTGATACCAAAGTCAGGTAAAGACACCATCAAAATAGAAAATTATAGGCCAATATTTCTCATTAATATAAATACAAAAATCATCAATAAAATCCTGGCTAATACAGTCCAACAGTAGGTCAAAAAAAAAAAAATTCATCATGACCAAGTGGGATTCATAACAGAAATGCAAGGATGGTTCAACAAAAGGAAACTAATTCATATAATAATCACATTAACAAAGCAAAGAACAAGAACCACATGATCCTATCAATTGATGGTAAAAGCCAAAACCTCTTCCTGATGAAAACACTCAACAAAATAGGAATAGATTAAAATGTCCTCAACAAAATAAAAAGTATATACACAAAACCAAGAGCCAACATCAATCTAAATGGAGAGATATTAAAGGCATTCCCTCTGAGATTTGGAACAAGACAAGGATACCCACTATCGCCTCTCCTATTCAAAACTGAGGAGGACTTGAAGTGCTTGCTGCAGAAGGTCAAGGACTGCAGCCTTCAATATGAATTGAGGCTCAATATCAAGAAAACAAAGATTCTTGCCACTAGGCAGATTAGCAGCATCATGATAGATAGTGAAGAAATTGAGACTGTTAGCAGCTTTAGTTTGCTTGGCTCCAAAATCAACATTCTTGGCACCAGCAGCCAGGAAATTAAAAGATGTATTGCAATGGGGAAAGTCTGCTGTTAGAGACCATTCCAAAGCACTGGAGAGCAATTATTTCAGTATGGAGACTAAGGTGCTCCTGATACAGACCATGGTCTTTGCAATCACTTGCTATGTGTCAGAGAGCTGGAAAATGACTAGGGATGATAAAAGGAGAATTGATGCCTTTGGGCTGTGATGTTGGAGAAGAGTATTGAATATACCATAGACTGTTAAGAAAACTAACAGGTTCATCCTAGAGTGGTTTAAACCAGGCTGCTCCTTGGAGACAAAGATTCTGAAGCTTTGTCTGACATGCTTTGGACATGTTGCAAAGATGGACCAGTCCTTGGAGAGGGTCGTCATGCTTGGGAGGGTGGAGGGACAGCGCAGGAGAGGAAGATCTTCTATGAAGTGGATTGATTCAGTGACTGGGGTAATCGGGGTAAGTGTGTCAGAGAGAGTGAGATTGGCACAGGATAGAGCAGGGCTTAAGGCTGTTTTACATAGGATCGCTGTAAGTCTCAGGCAACTCGATGTCACAAAAAAGTTAGTGAGAGCAATAAGGCAAGGCAAGGAAATAAGGGGTATACAAATTGGCAAAGAATACGTAAAACTATATATGCAGATGACATGATAGCATATTTGTTGTTGTTGTTATGTGCTGTCAAGTCACTTGCAACTCACAGCAACCTTATGTTCAACAGCTCTGAACCCTGCCCTATCCTGAGCCAGTCTCATTGATTCTGACATAACTAATTCCATCACCTCAGTCATTGTGTCAGTTCATCTCACCCGGAGTCATCCTCTCATGCACTGTCTCTTCACCATTTCAAGCATGATTTCTTTCTCCAAGGACTTGTCCCTTCTGGTCATTTGCCCAGAGTACATGAGACAGAGCTTCAAACTCCTTACCTCCAAGAATGAATTTTATTTCACCATCTCCAAGACAGACCTGTATGTTTTCCTGGCTGCCCATGGTATGT
Organism: Elephantulus edwardii; assembly: GCF_000299155.1. Taxonomy (NCBI): domain Eukaryota; kingdom Metazoa; phylum Chordata; class Mammalia; order Macroscelidea; family Macroscelididae; genus Elephantulus; species Elephantulus edwardii. Next base: position 1,157,004 of record NW_006399902.1, on the reverse strand, counting down.
TCAATATTCTTCTCCAGCACCACAGCTCAAAGGCATAAATTTTTATTCTTCCACCCTTAGAAAACTCTAAAGATTCAGCAAGAAAACTATTAGACATAAGTGACCAATTCAACAGAGTAACATGGTACAAGATCAACACACAAAAACCAGTAGGTTTTCTTATAATGACAAAATGAAATATAGAAATGGAGCTAAGAAAAACAATCCCAGTTATAATAGCTAATCACAACATTAAATATTTGGAAACAAATCTAACTAGAGACATAAAAGGCCTACACAAAAATAATTACAAAACATTACTTCAAGAAACAAAAAGAGACGTGGAGAAATAGGAAGACTCAGCATCGTGAAAATGACAATTCTATCAAAGGCAGTCTACAAATTCAATGCAATCCCAATATTGATGCAAACTTCGTTCTTAGACAAGAAGGAAAAAGCAATTTCCGATTTTATCTGGAATGGAAAGAGGCCCTGTATAAGCAAAACACTACTGAGAAAGAGAAACAAGGTAGGAAGCATTACACACTCTATCTCAAATCCTACTATACAGCCACAGTGCTCAAGACAGCATGGTACTGGTACAGCAAGAGGCACATAGACCAATGGGATAGAATTGAGAATCCAGAAATCAGCTCATCTACGTATGGTCAACTGATCTTGTTGAGGAGATGAAAATAGTTAAATAGGGAAATGATAGTCTCAAAAAAAATGGTGTGGGCAAATTGAAAAACTATCTTCAGAAAACTTAAGCAAGATCCACACCTTACACCAGACACAAAAATCAACTCAAAGTGTACCTAAAAGCAAAACAAGACTATAAAATTCATCAGAGAAAAGCTAGGAACAACTTTGAAATCCCTAATCCATAGCATAAATAGTCTTCCAAGCATAATGAAAAATCTTACAACCATGAATGGGACCTTCTAAGAATCAAATCCCTATGCACATAAAAAAACTTCTCCAACAGAATAAGAGGAAAACCTATAGAGTGGGGGAAAATTCTAGCAATATGATACCTGATACAGGATTTATATCTAAAATTTATTGAATACTCCAGCCCCTCAACAAGAAAAATGTAAACAACTTGATTGTAAAATGGGCACGGAATATGAATAGATATTTCACAAAAAAAAGACATTGAGTTGACAAATACATGAAGAAATGTTCAAAGTTCAAAACCCTAGCTATCAGAGAGATGCAAATCGAAACAACTATGAGATGTTCTCTCACCCCAGCAACAATAGCAAAGTTCAAGAGGGCAGCAGACAACAAATGCTGGTGAAGTGTGGAGAGACTGAAACTCTTATTCATTGTTGGTGTGAATGTAAAATGATACAACCACTATGGAAAGTGGTCTGGTGCTTTCTCAAAAAGTTGGAAATAGAAATACCATTTGACTCAGCAATTCCATTACTGGGAATATACCCTAAAACACCCAGAGCCATGACTCAAACAGATGTATGCACACCCATGTTTATTGCTGTGTTATTCACAATAGCAAAGGGATGGAAGCAACCAAAGTGTCCATCAATAAACACATGGATACAAAAAACTATGGTACATTCACATAATGGAATATTACACAACTCTGAAAAGTAATGACCATGTAAAACATTACGCAATATGGGGGAGCCTGGAGGACATTAGACTGAACGAAATATCTTATTTAAAAAAAAAAAAAAAGACTAATACTGACATGGGGGGTTGGAGAGAGAATGAGAGGAATGGATATATTATAAATACTGCATTAGAATGGATGAGGGGAAGAACTGCCAGAAAGGAATGTCTGATTAGGCATTATATGTATGACAATAAACTACAACAAGGAATACATTGCAGCTTGGGCTAGGTTAGGGGGAATGTGCAACAGTGAATAAAAAGAAAAAAATTTTAGAAAGGCAAATAAACCCCTACCCTATTTAGGGGGGAAAGATGGGCAATCTCTTCTCGTGTACCCAACAACAACATTGGTATTGTTAGGTGCTGTCAAGTTGAGTCTGCCTCATAGAGATCAAAACAAAGAAAACACTGTCAGATCCTGCAGCGTCCTCAAGACAGCTGCCGTGGTCTAGCCCATTGCTAGAGTCACTGAGTTAGTAAAGAACCATAGTAAATGTTAGTGCCAAGTACAGTGCTAAGTATTGGAGAAGCATCAGTTGACTTAATCATCCCTGCAATCCTTTGTAAGGAACCTTGATGGTGTCCTAGTTTAGTGTTCTGCTGTTAACCAAAAGGCCATCGGTTCTGATCCACCCAGTGACTCTGCAGGTTGAAAGGCCCAATGGTATGCTCCTGTAAAGATTACAGCCTAGAGATCCCTCTGGGAAAGTTCTTTTCTGTCGGATAAGGTTGTTATGAGCCAGCATCAACTCAATAGCCTAAGAGAACCACCACCTGTACTATGCACAGGCAGAGAAAATGAACCATGGGAAAATTAGATCACACTCACAAAGCTCATCAAGTAACTAATCTGTGGTGTAAAAAACCCTTTCAGCTCATTTCTGACTTCTTTTCCTCCTCTCCCAAGCCAAGTCAAGAAGTTCAGTGTCACTGTCACATCATCTTTGACAAACTCACTCTCACAGAGGATTCACAAGTTTGCTTTGGCTAAATGTCATGTTCACCAGCATCAAGTCTCTACTAGCATGGCAAAGAACTTACTCTGTGTGTCTGCCTGGGATGGCCCTTGTGTATGTGACAAGTGCAGCCCCTCTCCCCATCATAGACTTCCTCTGCTGCCCACGGTCATCTAAGACCCTTCTCCTCCCCACCTAGGCTGTCTCAGTCTAGGAATTTAGTGGATCTACTTGCGACAGAAGCTGGGATATCAGGATCGCTCATGTATCTCAGATGAGCAGGTAGTGTGCAGTCATTTCATTCCAGAGATTCTAGGGAGGGAGGGAGGAAGGGGAAACTCAGGCAGAAAATGAGGGAGCAAAGAGGAAGCAGGGTGTGTTTGGGGAGATTACTGCGGCACTCAGACAAGAAAGAAAGATGCTCAATTATGTTTTACTGCATTTCATTGGGATGTACATGTCGTACTCAGCTGCCTGCAAACCTTGGATTACCAAGATAAAAAGCGCAGTGGAATACAAGAGAGAATAAACGCATAAAGGGGGGGAAAAACTCCTGAAATTGGAAATCATTGAGAGAAAGGCTAGGCTTGAAACAAAAGAGGTTACTTGGCACAGCGACCTTTTAACATGGGCAAGAGGTCCCTACAGCCACTCAGCCCAATGAACTGACATCAAGTATGGCTGTCCCAATCACACCGCATCAGGAAGCTCCGGACGACTTCCTAAGGAGTTCCCCCTCCCATTTAAACTGAACCCAAAAAAAGGAAAAGGATTCATCAAGATCAAAATAGGATCAGTGCTCTGAATAACAGTGACTGCTGAGAAGAGATGAGTGAGCTTGTTGGGCAAAGGCTGACCCTGCGAGGCCTGGTGGCTATGAAGATGGGTCTGCTTGATCCTGGAGCAAAAGAGAAGCAACAAAGGACTTCAGGAGGGGAGGAAGGTGACCAACATACATTCAGAAGAACACTCTCTGAGTGCAAAGCTTACCACAGGGTTTGGTATACAGGTGGCAATTATTAAATACTTGGCAACAAGGACATTAGGCCCAGGACTAGCAATGTGCACATGTAAATTCAGTGAGGGAGCATCCACTCAAAGGTGGGGGGTCAATCAGGGGGTTGTACAATTTGTTGGGTGGGAGGTGAGGGATATTGAAAGGATTTGTTCTTGAAAACAATGTATTTCAATTTTGTAAATAGACTGGTAGAAAATGTAATAAATAAGTAACAAAGGTAGGGGATGCTGGAGTTTGTGGCACAGCTGTGAGCGGACAGGCACTGGGCTCACCCTTCTTATGTATCACCTCAGTGAGGACCCAGGGGGAGGGTACACAAATGTTCCTAATAAGGTATTGATGTTATTTGTACGAGAAAATGCTCTAACCTGATGGTGGGAGACATGAAACAGGATTCTCATTAAAAAAGTGCGTCAAGAAATATTTTAGTCCGGAAATCAATGGAAGCCCATGAAAAGAATTACTAGCTGAATAACGAGGAAGGACAAGTCGATAGAACCGAGCAAATGGCAGAGAAAAAAGCCGCAACTCACCTCCTGATTATAGGGTCTGAGACACTGAATTGATAAAAGGATGTCACTGAAATATGAGAAAACATGCAACTTCCTAACAAAATAGACAGAAACCAGTTAATGTGATAAAGAATGATGCCCAGGGAACATCAGAGCCCGCGGCCTCCTCTAGGTACTTTCTAGCCACATAAAAGGGATATCGAATGTGCTATTGGCTGCTGAGAGAATGAAAGATCAGTCTTAGTAGAAAGAGGATCTGATTGTTCCGTCGATGACAGGATGGCAAGACGTGGACTTGCTCACTCTGGACCCGTCATCAGGAAAGATCCACTGCTGGGAAAGGGCATTACACTTGGTGAAGTCAAGGGTCTGAGCAAACAAGAGAACCCTCCATAAGGTGTATTGACAGGGTAGCTCTGTGGGGCTCAAAGAGGAATCACAGAGATGTCAGGGCCAGGAAGCACTCATCCACAAGGCCATCATGAGTTGCAATTGACTGAGAACAACTAAGAATAACAACAAAGTGACTTCCTAATGTCACACCTGCATCCTAGAGGTCTTTCATCTCAAGGAATCTCCAGAAGCAAGAGTGTAAACCCTGACACAAGATTCCTTAGGCTCGCATCCTGCCTCTATCACTTCCTACTTGACTTTAAACAAGTTGTTTCCTCTGTTCGAGACTCAGTGTCTTCATCTCTAAAGCCAGACTAACAAAATAACATCGACCTCCCAGGATTGCTATAAGGTTTTTAGATGCAAAGCATGTTGAATAGTTCCTTGGCAAAAATCTCTGTTGTGCTGCGATCTTTATATTCCTCTCCATTTTACAGATGAGGAAATAGAGGCCCAGAGAACAGGTACTATCTCCTTAAGTCCTCAGCTGAAGACAATATAGGTCAGGATTCAGACTCTGGGGTTTTGATTGACTTTCCCTCCACCTGTCTTGTGCTATGGTGGCTTGTTATTGTTGTCGGGTGCTGTTGAGTATGACTCATAGCTCCCCAATGCACAGCAGATTTTAACCCCATCCTATCCTGTGCCATCTTCACACTAGAGCCCATGCCAGCAGTCATCATGTCAAACCAAATAAGGAATTTCACTACCAATGTAAAATTATGTGGCTTGGATCCACCAGCTGCTCCTGAGGTGAAAGATGGACTATTTCCTCCCATACAATTTACTGCCTCTGAAAAAGGTCTCTGTGAGAGTCAGCTATGGGTCGGTTCTGATGATACACAACTACAACACAACAATACACCCTCAAAGGAGCTACTTTCTTGCCCTGGCTTTATTAGAAGGGTCTTGAGGAAAGAAACCCTGAGTCCCTCGCTCTGTCATGCTGGCACAAGGTCAGCCCCACGGCTTTTGCCCAGGCGGTGCCGGCCACGCGGGAGAAGGGGGCTCAGCACAAGTGTTTGGTGAGGACAGCACATATCAACACTGCTCTGAACACAGGATCTGCACTGCGCCATGTAATCATCACAGTGATTCTATTCCTGCTCCCTAGAGGAGCGAACTGGAGCTCAGAAAGACAGTGATGACAGTGCCAGAGTCAGCATTCCACGCAATTCTAAGAGACAGGACCCATGTCCCTCCCTCTAGGGGCCAAATACCAGGTTGCTACTTTACCTACCTAGTCTTATTTCATCATGCAGCAGTCCGTGGAAGAAAATCTTGACGCTCATGTCAAAGGCAAGGAAACTGAGACTCAGGGTAGCCGTGAAACTCAACCAAGATCCCACTGCCTTGATACAGAGGTGGGAGACCCTACTGAACAGAATGCCCTTTTCTAAAAGTAAATCTTAGCCTTGCCTTCTTTGCTAAGGAGCAATGTACTCGGGTTCGCAGGTGGAAGAATCCCGTAGAATTCAAACCCAGTGGCTTGCCTGTTTCCAAACCCACAGCAAAGGCTTCCTTCTTGCTTATGGTTGTAGGAGCTGCAGGGGAACAGAGAGAGGTGAAGGTGCAGCAGCAATGAGGGTCAAGTGGGACAGGTAGTGGAGGAGGCTGGGCAGCCAATGCCAGGTCTCTAGATCTCATCCAAATTCTGAAATTCCTGGGAACTTTCCACAGCATTCAATCCCTTCGCAAAGCCAGGTTTATGGCAAAGCCAGTCCTCAGAGAGCCCAGGAGAGGCAGCAACAAGCGAAGCTCATTTCCGGGGTTTCTGCCTCATGTTCCACTTCCCTGTGGCTTTTAGAGAGCTGCATGTCTGCATCACGTCACATCTCCAAGGGCCTAGCGATAAACCCTGTGAAGACGGCTTTATCATAAACTCATTAACTTTCACTCCCCAGGGTCAGGGGTCACATCAATAACTTCCTGCCGGCTGCCTGTGGAGATCTGCCTCAGGCCTGGTTTAGGAACTGTAAATCCCACCCCCTTCAGCTACCCTAGAAATCAATTGGAAACACAATCACTGAATCTACCCTAAATGAAAAAGCTCTTAAACCGCAGGCCGTTGCTGAGCTCAGTGTATCTCCTCAGACCAGGTCCCATCCAAGGTCAGGGGAGGGAATCTGTCAGAGACCAGACCCAGTGAGGGACTAGGAAGCAGGTGACCCTGCAAAAGCTTCTGCAGGGCAGGTGCCTGTGGTTAGTATCTCTCCTGTGCAGAGGCTATCTCCTTCAGGATGTTCTCTATCAAAGCAGAAGAGAGTTAGCCCAGGAGATAAGGCTTTCTCACTGCAACTGACCAGCTGTCACAAATCCAAGCTTTTCCTTAAGATAAATTGGCTCTGAATTAAATCAACAAGCATGATTCCCATATGCTGGTAGGGTTTTTTCCTACTAATTTACTTAAAAAAAACCTCGAATACAAATTCGAACAATTTTTTTCCATTTCCCTCATCTCCTCACCAGCCTCTCCCACCCCTCCTGGATCCTTATACTCATTCTATAATAACGGTTTTATATAATATTTATCCTTGTGGGACTGAGTTAGTTCACTCAGTATAATGCTCTCCAGTCCCTCCCAAGTTAGGTAGTAATTTACAAAGTGATTGCTCCTGCGTGCTGCATAATGCTCCATTGTGTGAATGTACCATAATTTCTCAATCCATTTGTTTGTGGTTGGACATTTGGGCTGTTTCCATGTTCTCACGATAGTGAATAATGCTGCTATGAACACTGGTGTATAAATCTCAGTTTGTGCCTCCGTTCTCATATTCTCAGGATATATTCCAAGTAGTGGAATAGCTGGGTCATATCGATTCTAGTTCAGCTTTTTAAGGAAGCGCCAACTGCATTCCAGAATGGTGGTTCTTGATGTCTGTGGAGAATTTCCATGTAGGAGCAGAGAATGGACAACCTTGTACTGACAGGAATGGGTTGAACAGTTCCCAGCTAGCATAGTGAGGGGCCCAGGATCCTGCTATCTTATGTTCTAGAACAGACCTGAAGGGGCTGTGTGAGCTTGCTGAGTAGATAGATTGATTGATTGATTGATTGATTGCTGTAGAATACCCTTTGACTGGAAGAACTGATGCCTTTGGGTTGTGATGCTGGAGAAGAATATTGAATATACCATGGACTGCTAAGAGAACAAACTGGTCCATCCTAGAGAGGGTGAAACCCAGCGGCTCCTTGTAGGCAAGGATTCTGAAGCTCCATCTGACATACTTTGGGCATGTTGCAAGGAGGGACCAGTGCTTAGAGAGGGACATCGTGATTGGGAGGGTGAAGGGACAGTGCAAGAGAGGAAGACCCTGGATGAAATAGATTGACTCAGTGACTGGGGTAATGGGGTGGGTGTATCAGAGACATTGAAATTGGCTCAGGATAGAGTGTTCAGAGCTGTTGTACATAGGGTCATTATGAGTTGCACATGATTCAACAGCAGTAGTCCCCCCACCAATCACGCAGTTTTAAAACAAGATTGAAAAGTTTTCCTCCTCCCATAAAGAGGTGGGGTCTAGGCCCCTTCCCTTTTGAATGTGTGAAAGTGTGTGAATACTATGATCAACTGTGTTTGGCTAAAACCTGCATAGCTCCAGGGCCAGGTCATGGATGCTACCCTTGTAAGAAGTCCAACTGCCCTAAGGATGCCATGGTTGGAGGAAACCCAGGTCACCTGGAGAGGCCAAAGCACCTCTGGTCAACGTTCTGGGTTCAGTCTGCCTTTTAAACAATCACAACTCAAGCGTCAAAGATATGAGTGGAAAAGTTTCTGGTTGCCTTCAACAATCCTTGATAATGTTCAAGTCAATGACAACGTTCAAGCCACTCACAGTCATTGAGTTTTACTAGCTGAGATCCCAGACACATCAGAATGGGATCATACACTTGCAGTTTGCCTCATCCAAACTCAGTGAGCTTCAGCTAAAACAAATGTGTCCCAGGGCTTCAAAGTAGTTAATTCTGGATTAATGCCTTGATAAGAATTCACACTTCCATCCCAGATATGTTGTTGTTGTTGTTATGTGCCGTCGAGGCGCTTGCGACTCATAGCGACCCTATGTACAACAGCCCTAAACTCTGCTCTATCCTGTGCCAATCGCACTGTCTCTGACACTCCCATCCCAATTATCCCAGTCACTGAATCAATCTACCTCATAGAGGGCCTTCCTCTCCGCCCTCCACCCTCCCAAGCATGATGTCCCTCTCTAAGGACCGGTCTCTCCTCACAACATGTCCAAAGGATATTAGACGGAGCCTCAGAATCCTTGCCTCTAAGGAGCCACCCAGTTTAACCCTTTCCAGGACAAATCTGTTTGTTTTCCTAGCAGTCCATGGTATTCTCAATACTCTTCTCCAGCATCACAGCTCAAAGGCATCAATTCTCCTTCTATCCTCCTTGGTCATTGTCCAACTCTCTGATGCGTAACAAGTGATTGCGAAGACCATGGCCTGTATCAGACACACCTTAGTCTCCAGAGAGACACCATTGTTCTTCAGTACTTTGGAGAGGTCCCTAACAGCAGACTTTCCCATGGCAATGCGCCTTTTAATTTCCTGGCTGCTGGTGCAAAGACTGTTGACTGTGGAGCCAAGCAAACTAAAGCTGTGTACAATCTCAATCTCTTCACCATGCATCCTGATGCTGCCAATTGATCCAGTGGTGAGAATCTTTGTCTTCTTGACATTGAGCCTCAATCCATATTGTAGGCTGCAGTCCTTGACCCTCTGCAGCAGGCGCTTCAGGTCCTCTTCAGTTTCAGTAAGCAGGGTTGTGTCATCCACATAATGCAGGTTGTTGATAAATCGTCCACCAATCTTGACCCCACATTTCTCCTCATAGAGCCCAGCATCCTGGATAATCTGTTCTGCATATAGGTTGAAAAGGTATGGAGATAGGATGCATCCCTGGTGTACGCCCTTCCCAATTTTGAACCATGCAGTGTTCCCTTGCTCTGTTCTGACGACTGCCTCCTGGTCCAAGTATAAGTTTCACATTAGAACGATCAAGTGTTCTGGGATTCCTATTCTTCTCAGAGTCAGCCATAGTTTGTTATGATCCACACAGTCAAATGCCTTTGCATAGTCAATGAAACACAGATAGACATTCCTCTGGTATTCCCTGCTTTCAGCCAAGATCCATCTAACATCAGCTACAATATCTCTAGTACCTGGACCCCTTCTAAACCCAGCCTGGACTTCTGGTAGTTCTCTGTTGATGTGCTGTTCCAGTTGTGTTTGGATAATCTTCAGTAAAATCTTGCTTGCATGTGAAATCAGTGAAATTGTTCTGTAGTTTCCACATTCTGTTGGGTCACCTTTCTTTGGGATAGGATATATTGAATCAAAATCAACATTTTTAACCAGATTTCTCGGGTGGTCCTTATGAACTCATAAGAATTCTATTAGCTATTAATTCCTAAGAAGCACCTGAGGACCTGGTTGAAGTGTAAACTCTGATTCAGAATATCTGAGATGAAAATGTGAATTCTCAACAGGGAGTTGGGCCAGAATGAACCAGTTCAAAGTCCTGGCTCTTTCACACCACTAAAATTACATTTGTGTGGAAAAGTAGAAAATCAGCAAAAGAGAGGAAAGCCTGCAAAGAGTTGGAGTGACATAGTGACAGCCGCAATGGGCTTGAACACAGCAGAGCCAGTGACGATGGCGGAGGCAGGTAAGACAAACTTTCAGCAGGCGTTCATAGGGTTATAGTAGACTCAATGGCGCCTAACAACAGCATGTTTATAGTTCTAAAATAATAGAGAATCCCAATGTCTACTTAGAGTATCAAACAGTATTCAAGATGGTCTGACCCTGAGCTTGCATCTTGACATTGTCAGGAAGTTTATCTTCTCATCCTGGGAAAGATCATCAATGCTAAGTGTTTCCCTTAAACTCTGCCTTGTAACAAACCACCCAGAACTTTGACATTTTAAAAATAATACATTATCTCTCACAGTTTGAGAGTCGGGCAAGCCATTTTCTCGGCTGGTTTCACCTGGATCTATCCCTGTGTTGTGTTCCATCTCGCTAGGAAGTTCCTTCTAGCCTCACTCACGTGGTTAGTACTTGGCCACCGGTGAGGTCTCCTTAGTTCTCCTCCTGGTGACTTCTCATCCTTTAAGAGCCCTACTCGGCTTCCTACACAGCAACTCAGGGCAAAAACAGCAACAAAAGGTCTGCTGAGGCATATCATCAGAAGTCACATAGCATCTTTTCTGTTATGTTCTATACTAAAAGCAAATCACAGCTCTGCCCTGATTGAAACAAAGCTATCGAAGTCTATTGGAATTGATTCAAGCTACGTTTAAGTCAATTTCCACTCGTGGTGCCCATGTGTCCCGCCTACATGACAGAGTTGAATGACAATCCAGAGGGTCTTCAGTGGCTGATCTTTGGGAAGTACATGGCCTGGTCATTCTCTCAAGGTTTTTTTAAGGGCATTCAAAATGTCAGCATTTTGGTTAACAGTCAAGCACGATAACTAGCTTCACCACCCAAGGACTCCACCCACCTTCAAGGAGAATAGACTCCACTTTTTTGGTTGGGGTGAAAGACAAAGTCACACCCCAGACCTTGTACACACCAGGATGGGAAGACTGTGGTGTCATTTGATCAACTATAACATGGAGGAAGGATTCAACAAGCCTGTGGAAAGAGTGTGTGTTCTTGTGCACAGAAGTTCAAGAGTGAACCTAAGACCAACACCCCCAGGGAGAATACTCAGTCCCAAGGGTCAGGTCTGCGTTCCCATTAGGTTATCCAGAAGAAAGCAGGTACAATCTCTTGCAGTGAAAGCAATTCTCCATAGCTCTGCTGCTGCTCCTCCACTCCTGACCTGAGGTCAGGGAACAAGGCCCGACGCTTCCCTTCCTGGTGTCATGTAAGAAGCCTGCTTTCTATCACCCGTCCCAGTGACTTCTGTAATGTGTGGCTCCTGGAATATGCAGAGAAAGTCCTTTAACTTTGCTAAGTGCTGCTAAGGATTGGTGTGTGTGACCGGTGGGCCTGGGGCAGAGCTGCTCTGAGAGGCTGGGAATGCTGAAGATTGGTGTGTATTTGAAGAGAGTATGGGCCTTCACTGGTAACCCAGGAGAGAGTGGGGCAGGAAAAACAAAAAGCAGAGCTGACAGGATGGCATGAGGCTGGGTAAGAAAAGGCATGTGTCTTGAAGCTCCCATTCCTTGCAGCCAAAACCAGTGCCAGTAAATTACTCCCAATAATGGGGTTGTTTGCTCAGGAAATTGAGGAGGCAGTAAACAGTTGCCAAAGTAATTAAACGAAAACAGAGGACGTGCCAGGCTTTTCAATGCTGCCAAGCTGCTTCAGTGCCACCAAAGCCTCCCCTCCACCGGGTAAGGCAAAGCCACTGGGTTGCATTTGTCTGTTGAGCTGAGCAACTGAGAGTTTTAAAACTCTAACCTTTTAATCTCGGTGGTGAGAGTGGGTGAGGAGCTTCTTGTTGGAGCCGATGAGAGAGTGGTGTGGGAGCTCTGGCTTTTTAAAAACCATTGGACTTTTAAAAGGGCCAGTTCTTTTGTGCCATGAAGGATAGCTCTGGCCTGATTGGTTGGTGGTGAGAGTGGGCAGGAGCTTCTTGTTGGAGCCAAGGAGAGACTGATGTAGGAGCTAGGGCTTTTTAAAAGTCATTTGGGCCCTCAGGCCTGATTAAATTGTTTTTGAAATTAACATTTTCCTATGTGGTACAGCACTTTTCTGTCATTTCGCTGTACTTAGGTAACTTGTGATTCCTTTGATACTAAATGGTGTGCCATCCAGTGCCATAATGGTTATACATGGTTGACAATGTTTAGTAGAGCTCACAGAGTAAGACAGGTTTGGAAGCAGGAGTGACATCCACTTCCTAAACATGTCTGTGGAAACTCTTTGAATTTAGAGATAGGACAATTGTTACAGAACAGGGTTAGGGTCTTTTGTATGGTCACCACTCGGTGACACCTAACAACAACAACAACATATAAAGCCAGGCCCTTATCTCCATTTGGAGTTGGGTGAAGTGGTGGACTCTGTAAGATGGTGATCTCGTTTTGGTTGAAAATCTGTATGGATTATGTGGTTGTTTTTTATTTAAGTCTCTTGTTTAGAGTCAACAAGACCCATGGAGGGCCCTTATAATTAAAAGTTAGGCCCAAGGGATTATATTTTAATCCCTTGTTACTATATTTTGGAGAAATAATCTTCTAAGTCATACAGCACTTTGATCAATTTGCTGTGCTGAGGTAATCTGAGTTTGCTGTAACACTGAACCATTTACCATTGGAGTCTCAAATGCCATAATGGAATAACTGTGCGATAGGTGTGTCAAACGTCATAACGGCCACTCATTGTGGGCACTGTTGGTGGAGCTCCCAGATTGAGTAAGGTTTGGAAGCAGGAGTGGCACCTACACACCTCTGAAAACTCTATGAACTTGGAGAAATTGTTGTTGTTGTTATGTGCCATCGAGTCGCTTGCGACTCATAGCGACCCTATGTACAACAGCCCTAAACTCTGCTCTATCCTGTGCCAATCGCAC
>NW_006399902.1:1094630-1142915 GCF_000299155.1 Elephantulus edwardii | reverse complement strand
AGAGAGAGAGAGAGAGAGAGAGAGAGAGAGAGAGAGAGAGATTCCTATAGTTTATAGAAAGGCTTCAGGCATTTTGTTCATAGGGTCACTATGAGTCATGATTCACTCAACAGCAAACAACAACAATAACACAACCTTTCAATTATTTATACCTTGTGGTTTACAGGTCCCAGCGTGGTACAGTTAATGTGCCTGGCTGTAACCGAAAGATTGGAGGTGCCTTGCAAGAAAGACCTGGAAATCCACTTCTGATATAGCAGCTACTAAAATCCCTACGGAGCACAGTTCTACTCTGATGGACATAGAGTCACCATGAGTCTGAAGCAGCTCAATGGCCACTAGCTAGGTTAGATTTGTTTACCAGTGGGAAAACTGAAACCAAGAGAGAATAAGGAGAGACCTGTTTAGGGTTACACTTCAGACCAGTGACAGGGGTGGGCTGGATCTCAGGTCTCCTGAAAGCAGGTCAAGGCTGTTCTTGGCACACTTGGTCAAGGGCAGAGTCAACGTGATTGGGTGAGGGTGAATAAATAGGCAGAGCTTTGGCAAGTGATGGAGAGGAACTGACACAGATTGGGCAGGTGACCTGCCCAAGGATTCACAGCAAGTATCAAAATGAGAAGTTGGATTTAGGTCTACCTGCTGTCTCTAACTTGTGTTTCGCTGCCTTCTACTCTTCATCTTGTGGATCAGGATATAAGCAACAGGATTGTGAAAGTTCAGGAATGGGAAGTTTCCAGCCCCAGAGGAAGTTATTCCAAGCTGAGGGGGAAAGCATGAACGTAGGAATGGAGGGGCCACCCTTGTTGGTGTACATACCAGGAAACAATCTACATGGCAAGTAACAAAAAGTCCCATCTACCGTAGTGCAAACAGTAAACACATTAGGTCATGTCGTTGAGAAGCCTTCAATTAAGCACTGGGCATCTCTCATTTGTTCACCCCCTTACTCTGTACCTGGCAGGATGACCTCCATGGATTATGTCTGAAATCTTTCTGGCTTCTAGGTGGTTCCACTAGTGGAGCTCATCAATGAGAGCTTGGAGGAAGTGGGAAAAGAGAGATCAAGGTATTTATTGCTTCAGCTCTCTCCCTGCAGGGTCACCAGGGACAAGCTGTGTCCCTTGACCATCAGTCACAGCTCATATAATGCAGACTTGTCCACACAGCCTTATATCGCCAGCTCCTAGTAACTGTTCACTTTCCAACCCATCTCAGGCTTACAAGAGGTGCCACTATTCCTCATCCATTATGCTGAGCTATTCTTTATGGCATCCTTCACTCTACCCTGGCCTATGTAAAGTGTCCACTTAGTCGGCTCTTTCCAGCTTGCCCCATTTGTACACACCATCTGTTTCCCACAAAAACCAGAATCATATAGTAGGCTTCAGGTGTAGCTTGGCCCAGTAACTCAGATGGTATCCACAGAGACCCAAGCTCTTTACCTCCCCCTGATCTGCCTTCCACGGTACCAGTACAATCAGCAAGCCCATGATGTCACCCTGGCCCACACCCTTTCCTAAGCCCTATCTTCCCACCTCTCTCCACCCTTGTATCTAGTGACCACATTTGTCAAGTCTTACATCCCCACATCACATCATCCAGGGAGTAATAGAGAATCTCTTTAGGTGTCTACATGAAAAAACAAAAGCAAGCAGAAAACATTTCTTTCCTGGAAGCCAGAATATAACATCTCCACATTTGATTGGTTTTTGATCTGATTACATACCCACTCAAGCCAGTCACTGCGGCCAGTGGCTAGCTGTATTGGGCCAGTGGGGACCCACCCTGGAGCTTTGAGCAAGGTTTACCCGCTTAAACCACTGCTGAAAATGAAACAGGGGGCAGCCCTTCAGAGGGGAGCAAGGAGAAACTTTGGGTACTTAAGTGGGGTCAGATGCAATCAGGAGACTGTTGTTATGGTTCAGGTGAGTGCTGTGGGGTCCAGTCTAAGACAGATCTGAGAGCAGAGATAAGAGAGGCTCAAGGAGAGATGCACAGACACCCACTCCTGAATGACAGAGGCATCAGGGCCAGTTAAAGTCAGAACCTGACTCCCAGACCTTCTCAGATAGTGCTGCTTGACAAACAGAAGCTGTAGGAGGTGCGAACATAGGGCCAGTCTAACAACAGCCCACGCCAGTCAGTCACTGTCACAGTCATGACGACAGAACCACAGATGTCTCAGTTGTAGTCACGGAGACTGAACCTCTAATGGAGCAGAATTAGGCATACGGATGGGCCTGAAATTGGGTGTGTTCTCCAGGAGGGAAAGCCTCACAGCCAAGCAGGACAGGAAAAAAGACCTACACTGTGAATACTTAGGCCTGGGTTCAAATCCCAGGGCTGCCATTCACCATATGACCCCAGGCAAGTCACTGACCCCACTGAGTTTCAGGTTTCCCTTCAGTACAAAGAAAGGTTAGACAGTTACAAAAACCAACCACTCCAGTCAGATTCTTGGAATAATGCAGACAGTGACTCCACTATCCAACTCTTACACAGTAAAGAATTTCCTCTCCTTGCATTACCCTAAACCCAGCACCAAATTGACCGTTCAGATATTGGAGACACAGTTAGACTCATTCAGATATTTAATTCAGCCTTCTACATGCAAGCAAAATAGTGCGGAAGAGCATTCAAAAATGGCTAGAATAGTACATAAATAGGAACTACTAGAAGTTCAAGTAGGGTTTAGAAGAGGCTGTGGCACCAGGGACATCATTGGTGATGTCAGCCGGGTTCTGGATGAAAGTAAAGAGTAACAGAAGAATGTCTATTTGTGCTTTATTGACTATGCAAAGGCATTTGACTTTGGATCATTGCTAGTTGTGGCTGACATTGAGAAGAATGGGAATCCCAGAGCATTTAATTGTGCTCATGCAAAACCTTTACCTGGACCAGGATGATGTTGTACAGAGCAGGGGAACACAGCATGGTTTAAAATTAAGAAGGGAGTGTATTCTGTCTCCACACTTAGTTAATTTGTATGCTAAGCAAATTATTCGAGATGCTGGACTCTATGAAGAGGAATGTGGCATCAGAATCAGAGGGAGACTCATCAATAACCTGTATTATACAGATGAAACAGCCTTGCTAGTTCAAAGTAAAGAGAACTTGAATGAAGCAGAATGTTGCAGAAGATCAAGGAATAGGAATACAACCTTCAGTACGGATTGCATCTCAGTGCCAAGAAAACAAAGATTCTTACCACTGGACTGCTAGGTAACATCATAGTGAATTAAAAAGAAATTGAAACTGTTAACAATTTCATTTGCTTGGATCTGCAATTAACACCCTTGGTACCAGAAGTTGGGAAATAAAGAGATACATTGCACTGGGAAAAACCTGCAGTTAGAGACCTCTCCAAAATATTCAGGAGAAATTATGTCAGTTTAAAGACTAAGGTGTATGTGATTCAGGCTACGGTCTTTCCATTTGCTATGCATCTGAGAGCTGGACAGTGAATAAAGATGACAGAAGAATTGATGCCTTTGAGTTGTGGTGTTGGAAAAGAGCATTAAACATCCCATGAAATGCCAAAAGAATAAACAGATATGTCTTGGAGAGGGTAAAGTTGGAGTGCTATTTGGAAGCAATAATGATGAGGCTTCACCTCACATACATTGGGCATGTTGCTAGGAGGGGCTATTTCTTGGAGAAGGATATGATGCTTGAAAGGATGGAGGGTCAGTGAAGGAGAGGAAAACTCTCAACTAGGTTGATTGACATGGTAACTGCTGCAATGGATTTTTCGTGTATCAGGAATAATGAAGATGTCGCAGGATAGAATAAAGATCAAATCTATTGTTCATTGGGTTGCTATGAGTTTTACTCATGTGAGTTGCACTTAACACCATCACCGACACCACAATGGAACCTTTCTAAACTCATGTGAATGTTGTAAATAGACAAGAATAAATGGGACAGTGTAACAAATCAGACCAAATGGCAAGTGTAGCCCATTACGGTGAGGCCCAGCAACCTTGCCACTGCAACATGGCTGTGTTATCTGTCAGTAATTGTCTGATGTGCTTTTAGAAAAGTAAAAAGGACACCAGTTGACATCAGGTTGATTCTGATTCCTAATAACCTCAGACATATTTTCAAAAGCATGACCTTTTGAAAACAAATCTCCAAACCTTTCTGCCTAGGTCCCTCTGGGGGCATTCAACTTGCCAACCTTTCACTAGTAATTGAAACAAGGCCCTGTCTAATGTCCAAAAGCAGGTGTTAGAAACAACGGTTTATTGACCAATTTGTTGCACACATCTTTCCTAAACTAGTCCTCTGCATCTCTGATGGAGTAGACTAAAATCTTCCAAATTAGCTGGTCAGTCTCGAGCCACCATTCAGTACGAGGAGGGAAGACAGGGGAGTTTTAAACCACTATTTAGAGCTGGCCTGACAGGTTATCTACAAAGTTGTTATGATAATTCGGTCCAAATGGAGACATGGACATTGACATGCTTTGATAAATGCAAGCTGATACTACAACTTAGCAGTGTGATTGGGAGCTGTTCTAAAATGTGCCCACAAACTACCGCACACAGGGCAGATCTCCTTTTCTCTTGATGGTACTGGAAACAACCATCTGGGACCTGCAGTGCCACCTGGGACCTTCCCTGCCTACCGTGGCCTCAGGTCAAGTCTGACGTGGCAACTCTTCATCCCAGAAATTCAACTTTAGGACAAAACAGAAGAGAGCTGTGTGTGTGTGCGCGCACACACACACACACACACACACACACACACACACACAGAGTGAGATGCACACAAGAATCCTTGTTCACAGAGAGGAAAAGCCGGAAAGCCGGAAAAATATAAACACTATTAGGAAGAAAACAGTTAGAAAGAAGGAATAAGAGAGAGAGAGAGATAGGAATGAAGACGAAGAGAGAAGGAAGACTCAAGCAATTGAACATGATACATGCCTTGTGAAAAATAAGGTAGCACTGTATATGGAGACATTGACGGATGTTAGTGATTTTAAATTATATAAAAGCCGATACATAACAATGAATATAGTATGAGACCTTTTAACATAGAAGCATATCTATATAACAAAGCACCTTTACAAGGAATCTGGAAGCACAGTGGTTAAATCCTTGACTGCTAACCCAAAAGATCAATGGTTCAATTCTAGTAAACTGCTCTGCAAAAGAAAGATGTGGCGAAGCTTCTGTAACGATTACAGATTTGGAAAGGCCATTAAGATAGCTCTTTTCTGGACCACATGATGTCACCATGAGTCTGAATCACCTCTACAAACAGGGTGGGTAATGACCGGTTACACAATGCTGGGTAGCAATTGGTAAGGGGTTAACATTTGAAGTGGGTTGTGAAAGAGAACAGTACAGAGGCACTTTTTCTTTAACTGAATTCTTGGATGGATAATGATAAGAATGTCTATATGCAGCACTTTTATAATTAAGAATAATTCAAATGGGGGGGAGTGGTATTTTCCTTGTGACATTGTTTTAGTAGCAGAAAAGCTAAAAACAACTTATCCATCCTTCTGTAGAAAACTAACTAAATAAATGGCAACGACTATGGCAACAAAATTCCAGGCAGCCAGTGAAAAGAATGGAGCAAAGTCATAAGGAAAGATACATAGTCTCAAATGAAAAAGCAACTTGAAAATAATCTGTATGATATGATGACATTTTTATGAGAGAAAAAATAGAATGTGCATAAAATATATTGTGTAGTATAAAAGAGTATATAGCAGTTTTCAATTCACACAGACCTGGTTTAAATATTTCCGGTGACAGTTACTAATGGAGTGGCTTTGAGTGGGTCCCTCCACTTGTCAGAGTCTCCGTTTCATAACAGTTTAAATGAGCATAACAACCGAATCTCCAGGTTTGTGGAGGATTGATTGAGCTAATGTATCCAAATGTATCCAAAATGCTTAGCATAGCAGGATGAGAAAGCAAGCACATGATTATTTTTTTTTTAAATTGTTGTGACTTGCAGTGTTTCATCTGGGAAGTGCATGTGGAATAGGGTGGGATTATTTAAAGGGCAATAGTGATTCTGTGGAAGAATTCTCACTTTCCATGCATAAGTCCCAGGATAATAGTTAACTCAATAGCACATAATGACAACAATGATGCTGAGCAGGTTTCAATGAAACTTCCAGACTAAGACATCAAGTAAGCTAAAGTTTAAAAATCAGCCAATAAAAATGCTGTGGGTCACACTGATGTAATCTTCTGCACATGAATTTCTGTGCACTGGGGTCAACTCAGCAGACACAACATTCTTTAAAAAACAAAAAAAACCCCAAACCCTTTATTCAAATATAAGTAAAAATAGAATTGAAAATATTTAATGCACACAATTTAATAACTGTTGAAATAGGAGTTGTTGCTATTGTTCTTGTTGTTATCGTTACGTGCCATTGAGTCACCTGCAACTCACAGTTTTGAACACTTCCCTGTCCTGAGCCAGTCTCATTAACTCTTGACACACATACCCCATTACTCCAGTTACTGAGTCAATCCATCTCATCCCGGGTCTTCCTCTCCTACACTGTCCCTCCACTCTTTCAAGATTGCTGTCCATCTCTAAGGACTGGTCTTTCTTGCCACATGCCCAAAGTATGTGAGACAAATCTCCAAAATCCTAGCTTCCAAGGAGAAACGTGATTTCCCCTTCTCCAAGACAGACCCATCTATTTTCTGGGCAGTCCATGGTAGGTTCAAGACTCACCACAATCAAGGTAATGAGCATTACCATCACCCTCAAAAATGTTACCACATCCCATTGCAACCCCTCTCCCAAGTAAGCACCAAACGGCTTTCTTTTTGGTAAGTTTGCACTTCTTGTATGCATATTTAATATAGATGAGTTCACACAGTATGGATCTTCTTGTCTAGCTCCTTGCTTCACTCTGAAAAGTATTTGAATATTTCTCTGTGCATGTACCAAATAGTGCTATCTTATTTCCTGACTAGTATTTCATTGTCAGATTTATATAAATATTCTGTGATTTATGCTTTTATGTTATTGTAAATGAAATGTTTGAATTTAAATTCCTAATTGTTTGTTGCTACACAAATGATCATATATTTTAATATGATAATATAATAAAATGCATCAACATTTTTATAATAGATATAAAGGTTATTTGGGTTATTTATTTTCCTCCTCAGTGAATAATGTGTGTTCCAGGTAATTTGGCCTATTATATCTAAGTTTTCAGATTTATATGTGCACCTAATCACAGTGTTCCCTTAATATAATTGTAATGTCTGTAGGCTCAGTTTTGTTATAATTTATATTCTCCTCTCTCTCTCCTATTTTCCCTCTCTGTTTCTATCTTTATTTCTGCCTCTGTGTCTAAGTGACCTATGAATTTACTGGTTTTCTTTCTCTTTTCCAATAACCATTATTCTTCTTTCTATTGCTTATCTATTTTCCATTTCATTGATTAATGTTCCAATATTGGGGGTGGGGGGTTGTACATTTACTACCTCTGCTTGCATTAGGTTTATTTATTCTCTCTCTAGTTGTTTTAAGTGTACTGATTTTATATCTTATGGGTTACCATGTCCATCCAGTGCTATAAATTTTCCTCTTAAAATGTCTTTAGCTGATTCCCCCAAATTTTGATACTGTTTTTTTATTTATTTAAAATAAATTTTTTTATTTTTTTTAAGACTTCTTCCTTTGAGCTACGGATTTTTAAAATGGATTATTTTTAAGTGTATTTGTTTAATTTCTGGATATTTATTACATTTTCATGCAATTGCTATGGATTTCTAGTTTAATTCTATCAAACTCTTCTTTTAAAAGGGTGAATTTTATGGCCCTGTATGTTATCTATCTTGATCAATGTTCCATGTGTACTTGAGAAGAATATATATTCTACTACCATTGGATGTTGTTACGTACTAGTGAGTCAAACCAACTCATATCTTACCTTCCAGGGGGGTTTCAGAAGTAGTAAATTACAAAGAAAGATTGCCCTTCTTTCTCCCATGGGGCAGCTGGTGGATTCAAACCACCTGTCTTTGGGAATTCACTGTGTTAATTCATCTCACTGAGGGTCTTCCTGTCTTTCCTGACCCTCAACCTCACCAGGCATGATGTCCTTTTCCAAGGACTGACCCCTCCTAACAAAATGCCCAGAGTATGTGAGATGAAGTTCCACCATCCTTGCCTGTAAGGAGCATCCCTATTGCACTTATTCCAAGACACATGTGTTTGTTCTTTTTTACAGGAAGCTCTGGTGACTTAGTGATAAGGAAATGTTCCACAAGAGAAAGATGGGTAATCTCCTTCCTTGCAATGTATACCTCTGAAAACACACTGAAGGGTCCACTATAACTCAGTTCCATCTCAAAAGTGCATAGCAACACTGAATGGAGTGTTCTATAATAGGAACTAGGCTGTTCAAATCATCTTTATCTTTTATGATTTTCTCTATATTTCCTCTATCAATTAGAATAGAGTGTTGAAATATCTCATCATATAGTGGATTTGTCTATTTGTCCCTTTGGATTTCCACTCTTGATTTGCTCATTTTGAAGTTCTTTTATTTATTCTATATACATGTAGAGTAATTAAATCCTCTTGATTAATTCTCCTCTTTATCACTATGAAATTACTTTCTTTATTCATCTTGATATTCTTTGCCCTGAAATTTACATTTTGTTGTTGTTGTTATATGTCATTGAGTCATTTGTGACTCATAGCAATCCTATGTATAACAGCTCTGATCCCTGCTCTGTCCTGAGCTAATTTTATTGTCTCTGGCACATCTACTCCTATTAACCCCAGTCACTGAATCAATCCATCTCATCCAAGGGCTTCCTCTCCGGGGCTGTCCCTCCACCCTCCCAGGCATGATGTCCCTCTCCAAGAATTGCTCCCTCATTGCAACATGCCTAAAATATGTCAGACAAAGTTTCAGAATCTTTGCCTCCAAGGAGCAGCCTGGCTTCACCCTCTCCAGGATGAGCCCACTTGTTCTCCTAGAAGTCCATGGTATATTCTATACTCTTCTCCATTACCACAGCTTAAAGGCATCAAATTTCCTTCTATCATCTAGAGATGACATTAAGATACTAATACTAGCTAAAGTTAGATGTATCTTGGCTGAAAGCAGAGAGTATCAGAGGAATGTCTATCTGTGTTTCATTGACTATGCAAAGGTATTTGACTGTGTGGATCACAACAAATTGTGGCTAACTCTGAGAAGAATGGGAATCCCAGAATATTTGATTGTGCTTATGCAAAACCTATACTTGGAACAGGAAGCAATCATCAGAATAGAGTAAGGAAACACTGCATGGTTCAAAATAAAGAAAGGTGTACACCAAAGATGCATCCTATCTCCATAGTGTTTCAATCTATCTGTGGAACAGATCATCCAGGAGGCTGGATTCTATGCGGAGGAATGTGACATCAGGATGGAATGTGATACATTTTGTGATATTAATATAGCCATTTAAGCTTTATTTAGAATAGCTTTACGTGACAGACCTATTTGTTTTCTTGGCTCTCCGTGGTATATTCAAGACTCTTCTCCAGCACAACTCAAAGGCATCTATCCTTCTTCTGTCATCCTTAGTCAATGTCCAGCTCACTGATGCATAGCAAGTAATTGCAAAGACTATCACCTAGATCAGGTGCACATTAGTCTCTAGACTGACACCGTTGCTTCTCAGTACTCGAGAGAGATCCCTGACAGCAGATTTTCTCAATGCAATTAATCTTTTGATTTCCTGACTGATAATGCCAAGAGTGTTCATTGTGGAGCCAAGCAAGCTGCAATTGTTAACAACCTCAATCTCTTCTACATCCATCATGGTGCTGCCAATAGGTCCAGGGGTGAGAATCTTTGTCTTTTTGATGTTGAGCTTCAATCTGGATTGAAGGCTGCAGTCCTTGATCTTCTGCAGCAAGCACTTCAGGTCCTCCTCCGTTTCAGCAAGCAAGATTGTGTCAACTGCATAACATAAGTTATTGATGAGTCTTCCTCCATTCCTGATGCCACATTCATCCTCATAAAGCCCTGCTTCTTGAATGATATATTCTGCATATAGATTGGAAAGGTATGAAGACAGGATGGAGGAAAAGCATAGGAAAGGAAGACCCTGGATGAGATCGATTGATACAGTAACTGGGGCAATAGGAGTAGGTGTGTTGGAATCAGTGAAATTGGCTCAGGATAGGGCAGGCTTCTGAGCTGTTGTACATGGGTTCTCTATGAGTCACAGATGACTCAATACCACATAGCAACAATAAGAACAGTGCCTCTACTTCAGTTTTCCAATGAATGAAATACAATTATAATAACTTTTCATGTTTATCACATTTAGCATTTATATAAACTGTGAGTCAGTTTTAATTGGCTCATTTTGCTCCTCATTGTGGATAATGTCTCCCTACTTCTTTGCATTCTAGGTAAGTTTTTATTGAAGTCCAGGTATTGTGATTTGTGTCTGCTGAGGCAAAAATTACGTTTAAATCACATATATTTTTTTTATTTTTTTTCCTGAAATGTAGTTATGCTGCTTTAAAGCTTTTTTTTTTAAATCTATATATTGGTTTGCTTACGAAGTGGGAGCAAAGGGATGAGGATGGGTGCAGGCGAAACAGCCACAGGGCTGAAACAATTTGATCCTTTCAGATTTTGCTTCAGTTTTATTAGTGAATCCCGGATGAGTGTTTATCTAGGGATAATTATTCACTAATCTTACATGAATTCTACCCAAAATCTTGTAAGTCATGAAATCTTCCAATCTGTCTATGTGTCTGGCCCTATCATCTCTAATCTTTTCAAGTATTGATTCTCCCCTGGTCTTAGTTTTTGTTGTTGTTGGGTGCTGAAGAATTGAATACGACTCATAGTGACACTGTGAACAGCAGATCCAAATCCTGTCCTATTCTGTGCCATCTTCACACTTTTTGATACATCAGAGCCCATTTTGGCAGTCACCATGTTCATAGGGTTTTCAGAGGCCTGTTACTTAAGTGGATGGCCAATCCTGCTTCCTAGTCTGTTTTAATCTGACAGCTCTATTAAAATCTGTCCACCATGGGTAACCCTTATGGCATTTGACACACCAGTGGCACAGTTTTCAGTATCACAGAAACTCACAAATTAGTACTGCAAACTGACAAACACTGTCCCATTAGAATAATGTTCTACCAAAACCAAACAAACTACCAATTTAATTTGTATCTCTAATAGCACCTCAGTCTTCACACCAACTCTTTGACAGGACCCAGCCAACTTTTAATCAAAAAGGCTTGGCCACCAGGCCCTTTTAATCACAAATGTTTGCCCACTGTGCCCTGATTGGTTTAAACAAGAGACTTCCAGCCCACAACCAGTGGTTAATTAAATCAAAATGACCAATCAGCTTACACCTTCCAGAATCCAGCTGACTCCTCCAATGCTGTTAATAACAAAAACAATGTCTTGGTTACTCTTCAGGTCAACTCTTGACCAGGCTTTGTGCAGATCTCTGAGGATCTGTAGCTTTCTCCTTTTCAGTGTTCTTTTCTGTAAACTCTACCCATGTGGGTCAGCCCAGATACTCTGATCCATGTCCTCAAGTCAGAGAACATGGGGTTATAGTTTTCACCTCCCTGTACTAAGTCTGACCTGAAAACTCTCAAACAAGAGATGAGCAATCATAGGATTCATTTCATTTGCTTCTCATTATCAGGGATTGCTGTCTTTCATTGCCTGATATCCAAACTCTCATGTTCTGTGTACTTAGTCCTTCACTTGTTCCGTTTGGTGGGAGAAGAAATTCCAGTCCCTATTACCCTTTCTTGTCCAGAAAAAGAAGTCCCTAACTTTTACTTTTTAATGATTTACAGTGTTCGACATTGCACAGTGCTTTTGGATCATTTTCAAAATTAATTTTAAAAGGATATGCTGATAAAGATTTATGAGAGTGGGAGAAATAACTTCTCCTAGTATCTGCTGCAATATGTTCTTTTTAGCTGCCTATCCTCTCTCTTATATCACCCTGAAGTGACATCCTAGACCTAGTGCTGACCATTGCTGGCTATTGCTTCTGCATATGTGCACCTGGCTATCTCCACTCTCATCACGAGAAAATTGCTTTCAATTGTACCACAGTGATTATGAAAAAAATACACATGAAATGAGCCAGATCCTTAAAGCATAAAACAGGTCATAATGGTCCTTCCCCACCAAGGGCTTAGACATGGACAGTACATATTCTGTCATTGTTTTATGCACACCCTGTGATCTAACATCATCTTGAAATTCCATAGCTAGATGATGATCAGGACTCCAGCCACAGGAAATTGTGGAGATAAAAAGTTGAACAAAGGGCACCAAAACCTTAGTCACTGACATTTTGCTGCCAGTTCTCTCAGAGTCCAGCATGCCCATTAAATCACTAAAGTCAACAAAAAGATGCTTCAAAGACTGAAATAAAGAAATGGAAGGGGAGAAATACAGGCTCTTCTTCAAGAGATGCATGGTTCTTCTACAGTCAATTTTTGGCAAAATGTGAATAATGCAGGTTCTAGGAGGCTTGATCTAATTGTGAAGAAAAGATGTTGCAGAAGAGATGACACCAGCACTATCATACGGTTTTGGATTGTCATACATCCACAGAAATGTGGTTGGCTTTTCTATCAGCTTTTGACTTAGAGAGCACAGGTCAGTTTTGTAAAGGAGAAAGCATTAATCAGCTCTGTAGTGAAGTCTTGAGGGTTTCAGTTTCATATAACAGTGCTAAGTGTCCAATCTTGTGCAGGTATCCAGGATCAAACAAGATGAGCAAAGCCCTTGTACCCATGGACAATCATAATTGCAAGTAAAGGTTAAACATGCATTCACTAGCCAAACTCTGGGTGACTTAACCCACCAGTGACTCTGCAGGAGCAAAGGTCTAATAATCTGCTCTCACAAAAAAGAAAAAGCTAAGAAACCTTGCAGAGTGTTTCTACTCATACAGGGTCACTGTGAGTCAGAATTGGCATACTACTACCCAGCATAATAGTATTCCTACTCACTAGCACCTAGCTCTGGGCCAAATGCTCCAAGAGTGTTTTCTCATTTATTGTTGTTGTTGTTGTTATATGCCATAGAGTTGCTTGCAACTCATAGTAACCCTATGTACAAGAGCCCTAAATGTCCTTCTATCCTATGCCAATTTCACCATCTCAAACACACCCATTCCCACCACTCTACTCACAGAATCGATCCATCTCATCAAGGGTCTTCCTCTCCTGCCCCGCCCCTCCACTCTCCCAAACATGATGTCCCTCTCCAAGGACCAGTCCCTTCTTGCAACATGCCCAAAGCTTCTCATTTAATCCTCACAAATATCCCTTGAAATAGGGTTTTGTAGTAAAGAAAACTGACACTCATGGAAGTTAAGTTCACAAAGCCAAACCACAAAATTCTTTGTAAATACGACACTTAGATTTGAACCCAGGCTTTCTCTGCATCTCTTAGCACTCTGCATGGCCTTGTATCTCACTCTCTAGAACTGCCCTGGGACCTGGAGACCCAAGTACGAATCCTAGCTGAACCCTGAGTGACACTGGTTGCATCGCTGTTGTTGTTGTTGTTGTTGTGTGCCGTCAAGTCACTTGTGACTCATAGCAACCCTATGAAAAAAACAGCCTTGAAATATGCTCTATCCTGTGCTAACTTTACTGTCTCTGACACACCTACCCTCATTACATCAGTCACTGTATAAAACCATCTCATCAATGGTCTCCCTCTCTTTCTCTGTCCCTCCACCCTACCAAGCATGATGTCCCTCTCCAAGGACCAGTTCCTCCTTGCTACATGCCCAAAGTATGTCAGATGAAGCCTCAGAATTCTTGCCTTCAATGAGCAACCTGGCTTCACCCTCTCTGGGATAAACCTGTTTGTTCTCCTGGCAGTGCATGGTATATTCAACACTCTTCTCCAGCACCACAGCACAAAGGCATTAATTCTCTTTCTTTCATCCCTAGTTTTTGTCCAGCTCCCTGAGGCATAGCAAGCAATTGCAAGGACGGGGCCTGGGTCAGGTGTTCCTTAGTCTCCAGACTGATGTCATTGCTCTTCAATACTCTGGAGAAGTCCTTGACAGCCAGCTTGCCAAATGAAATTCATCTCTTGATTTCCTCACTCTGAGAAAAATGGGAATCCTAGAACACTTGATTATGCTTATGCAAAACTATACTTGGACCAAGAGGCAGAGCAAGAAGACATTGGCTGATTCAAAATTGGGAAGGGTACATGCCAGGCATAGATCCTATCTCCGTACTTCTTCCATCGATATGCAGAACAGATAAGTCTGGGGACTCTGTGAGGAGGAATGTGGCATCAGGATTGGAGGAAGACTCATCAATAACCTGTGCTATGCATATGACACAACCCTCCTTGCCGAAACCGAGGAGCACCTGAAGCGCTTGCTGCAGAAGATCAAGGACTGCAGCCTTCAATATGGACTGAAGCACAACATCTAGAAAACAAAGATTCTCACCACTTGGCCAATTGGCAACATTATGATAGATGGTGAAGAGATTGAGATTGTTAACAGGTTTAGTTTGCTTGGCTCCACAATCAACACTCTTGGTACCAGCAGCCAGGAAATCAAGAGTTTTATCATTAAAGTTCATAAAATGGACTAATAGCCTTTGCCCTGGGTATATACTGTGTTATTTCTAACACTGCATCAAATGAATAAGAGGTTTTCTAATTCTTTTTTTAAATAGTTTTACGTGTCTCTAAACCAAACCTTTTTTTTCAGTGTTCCTATTTCAGGACTACCTTGTATACCTTCTTGTCGACTCCTTATCTGATCAGTCAGGCTTGGAGGTCCCTTGAGTCTTCAGGGAAGATCCACAGATTGAAAGGAGCTGATTTGGGCCAGAGGGTGATGACTAGAGGGAGCTCCTCTGGGTTTTACTGCCTGACATAAGGACTAAGTACTGAGCTGGAGTCACCGGAGAGGCAATTGAGCAGGAAAGTGGCTTAACCAGTTCTTAGTTTGGGATCTTAGACCTCTATGTCTTCCTCTGTAAAACAGAGATAATAAATTAAAGGGCTGTGGTGAGGGAGGATATGATAATACAGAAAGAAGCAAGCCCTATTCTCAGCTCTTAACAATTGTTTGTAAAACACGAAAACTCCCTTTGCTGTGCCCACAGCTCCTCCCTGCAAAGGCAAAGCAATGCTGAAGACTGTTTGCAGTTTCTTTGTACAAAGATGTAAAACACAATCTGACTTAGAAAAAAAAAATAAAGAAAAAGGGAATTTATCAGCTGCAGTAGTTGAAAAGTCTGTGAGGCATTCTAGCTTCAAACCTGGCCTCATCCTTGGAAGTTCACATGATATCACCAGTAGCTGGTTTTCCTTTTTTACTTTCCCTTCTCCCTAAATCCATGATGAATGTTTCCATCTCATCTAGCTACATCCCCAGGCCTTTTGCTGATAGAGACAAACAGTCGCAATGTGTGTTTCCAGGGTTAAGAGTCTTCCCATATTAGGTTCAGTGTAAGTTCTGGCAGTTGTTTTGATGTCGTGTCATATTTATTTATTCCCAGAACAACTAGCTCTGTCTTGGAGAGGGTCAAACCAGGTTTCTTCTTGGGGGCAAGGATTTTGAAGATCTGTCCCACATACTTTGGGCACGTGGCCAGGAGGGACCAGACTTTGGAGAAGGACGTCATGCTTGGAAGAGTGGAGGGATAGAGCAGGGGAGGAAGACCCCAGATGTGATGGATTGACATGGTAACTGAGATTATGAAGAAGGTGTGTCAGAGTCAGTGAGACTGATTCAGGATAGGGCAAGGTTAAGAGCTGTTGTGCATAGGATCACTATGAGTCATAAACAAATCAATGGTATACAACAACAACATTTTTAATATAATCTACTTTTCTTTTTCTGGGGAGCTCTGATTTAAGATCTTTCCTTTTTTCTGACAGGTATTTAGTGTTATCAGTTTTCCTCTAAATATTGCTTCAAGTGAATCCTATAATTTTTTTATATTTTATGTTTTCATTTGCATTCCGTTCAAAGTAGTTTCTAATTTCTCTTTCCATTTTCTTTTCCTTTTAGAAATACATTATTTAGTTTGCAAATTTGGTGCACAAGGGGATTTTCCAAGGTTCTTCCTGATTTGGTTTTCTAATTTCATTCCGCTGTGGTCCTTGAACATACTTTGTGTGACTTTCTTACTTTTTTTTTTTCCTTTATTGAGACATTTTAGCAACTCTAGTGGTTCTAGTGGACAATGAATAAGGATGACAGGAAAATAATTGATGCCTTTGAGCATTGGAGAAGAGTGTTGGAGAAGAGCACCGCACATCCCATGATCCCAAGAGAATACACAGACAAGTCTTGGAGAGGGTGCAGCCAGAGTGCTTTTGGAGGCAAGAGCGATGAGGCTTTGCCTCACATACTTTGGGCATGTTGCTAGGAGGTACTATTCCTTGGAGAAGGACATGAAACTGGGAAGGGGGAAGGGTCAGTAAAGGAGAGGAAGACCAAAACAAAAACAGGTGGAGTGAAATGGTGACTGCTGCAATGGGATTTTGTGTGTCAGGAAATGTGAGGATGGCACAGAATAGAACAGGGTTCAGATCTTTCATTCATCGGATTGCTTCTGAGTCATACTCAACTTGATGGCACCTAACAACAATAACAAGAGTGGTACTCTGGGTAAGCATTTGTATGTTTTGTGTTGCATCCAACCACATAACCCACTTATGATTCCTTGTGCAAAATCTGTCCTTCAGGACTTTTACACTTAGAAGCCTAACACTATTTCCCAAGGATGATGTTTCTTGTTACATGCCATCAAGTAGACTACGACTTACAGCAATCATATCAAACAACTAGTCAAAACATTGCCCAAATAATTGCAGTCATTGTGTCAATACCTCTTATTGAGAGTCTTCATCTGTTTCACTGACCCTCTACTCGCCAAGTCTAATGTCTTTTTTCCCAGGATAGTAATACTTTTCTAGGAGGACTGGAACCTCTTGACAATGTGCCCAAGGTATGTGACATTAAGTTTCACCATCCTTGCCTCCAAAGAGTATCCTGGTTTCATTTCCTCTAAGATAGATTTGTTTGTTCTTTTGGCTGTCTGTGTTATATTCAATAATCTTTGCCAATACCACAGTTCAAAGGCATCAAGTCTTCTTCAGTCTTCATTCTTCATTGCCTAGCTTTCACATCCATATGAAACAATGGAAAATACCATAGCTTGGGTCAGGCATAGCTTAGTCTTTTAACTAATATCCTTGCTCTTTAGCCCTTTGAAGAGTTTGTTGACAGTAGATTTGCCCAATGTAGCACATCTTTTGATTTCTTGACAGCTGCTACCATAGGTATTGATTGTGGATCCAAGTTAAATAATTGGCAATTTCAGTCTTTTTCCATCTATCTTACTATTTCCTATTAGACCACCTGAGAGTATTTTTTTGTTGTTGTTTTCTTGATGTTAGGGGGTAATCTATATTTAAGGCTGTAATCTTTGATCTTACTTAGTAAATCTTCAGTTTCTACAAGCAAGTTTGCCAACTGTGTAATATAGGCTGTTGATGAATCTTCCTCTTATCTTGATGTCATATTCTTCTTCATATACTCCAGTTTCCCATATTATTTGCTCAGGGTCAAGATTGAATAGATATGGAGAAGATAATGTTGACAGATACCCTTCCTGACTTTCAACCATGTAGTACCCCCCTTGTTCTGTCTAAGCCACTGCTTCTTGATTTATGTACAGATTTCACATGAGCACAAGTCAGAGGCTTCGATTTTTCTTCAGTCTTCTTTGTTTGCATTCTGACTTTTACCTGAATATGAAGTCAATTGAAAAAATACCAGGGACGATATCCTTCAAAACTTCAAAGTGGACCAACATTTCCTGACAATCAGAGAGAGAAGCATCTGGATATTCAGTGAAATGCATGAGAACAGGAACTCCGTGGGGTTGCTTCTCTGGGTCTCACAACTTTTCCACCTTTGACAGTGTGCAGTTTTCTCTCACTCTCTACCAGTGGAAAGTACTTGCTTTTTCCTCCTCTGACACATTTCTGCCTTCCACAGGTTTCTGCTTTCACAGATTGTATTATAGATAGCTCAAAAGGGACAGATGGTACAAATAAATCCCGGCCATAGAGGCTCTCTTTGGGAGTAGTTTTGATATGAGGTTCCGTAGGACTTGGGGATGTGGAAGGCAGATGGGAAGGATGAAAGCATTCTTGCTGAGCACATATTGGGTGCCAAGCCCTGTGCTGTTACTCATACTTCATAGGTCTGTGAAGAGGATTAAATTATTGGATAAAGCACTCCAAAAGAACACATTGCCACTAATCCTTTGGTTAAAATTTATATTATCAGGATGGTGATGGTGGTTCTGTACCACTGAGCTCATAGCAACCCTATAAAACAGAATAGAGCTGCCCTATAAGCTTTTCAACGCTAAAATCTTCACAGAAGCAAATTACCACATCTTTCTCCTGCAGAATGGCTAGTGGAATCGCCAATCTATCAGCAGTCTAGTGCTTACTTAGCCTGTCTACCATTGTGGTTGTTACTCTGTACCATCAAATAGGAACCAACTCATAGCTGACCCTCCTGCAGGTTTTCAGAGGCCGGAAATCACACAGGAAGAAATTGCCCATCTTTCTCTAGTGGAACTTCTGGTGAATTCAAACCATCAACTTTGGGGTTGGCAGTATGACTGTTTATGCACTAGATGACCACAGTTTTCTATGCTACTTCTTCTTGTTGTTGTTGGAGGTGTCATCAAGTCAACTACAACTCAAAGCGACCCTATGAACAATGCATCTGAACCCTGCCCTTTCCTGTACCATCCTCATCTTCTCTGATACACTCAAGCCCACAATTACCATCACTGTGTCAATCTGTCTGGTTGAGGATTTTCCCCTCCTTTGTAGACCCTCCACCTTTCCAAGCACAATATCTTTTTCAAATGACTGGCACCTTCTAACAACATGTCTAAAGTATGTCATAAAAATTCACCATCCTTGTCTCTAAGGATCAGCCTGGCTGCACTTTTTCCAGGACAGATTTGGTTGTCCTTTTGATGGTCCTTGGAATAGACAGCCTTCTTCTCCAATACCACAACTCAAAGGCATAGATTCTTCCTCTGCTGTCCTTATTCACTGCTCAACTTTCAGATGCAAAACAAGTGATTGAAAAGACCACTGCTTGAATCAGACACACCTTACAACTCAAACTGACATCTTTGCTCTTCAGCACTTAGAAGAGGGTTTCTGAGAGCAGACTTTCCCAGTGCAATGCATCTTTTTATTTCCTGACTGTGTTGCCAAGCGTGTCAACTGTGGAACCAAGTAAAATAAAGTCATTGACAATTTCCATCTCTTCTCCATCTATCATGATGGTTGGTGCCTAATGGCCTGGTGGTGAGGATTTTTTGTTTTCTTGATGTTAAAATATAACTTACACTTAAGGGTAAAGCTCCTTTATTATTACTGCTTTTCTTGTAATCTGAATACTTCACGGGACAGGCACTTTGATCCCTGATCTATAGCTGAAGAAATAAATCAGTGGTAGAAATAGGACTGGAATCCAAATTTGTGTGACTCCAAAGCATGTTCTCTTCACACTACCCTCTCTGTTTCTGTCCTCCAGGTTAGGAACCTGGGCTAGCAGGGGCATGGCAGGACTGATGTGTCATCCAGTCATTGTTGTTGTTATTGTAAATGCTGTTGAGTTGACTACGAGTCATTGCAACCCTATGCACAATGGCACTGAATTTCATGAAATATCATATGATCAAGAATCAATGGTAATAAAGGAGGAAGTTTAAGCTGCTCTGAAGAAATTGGCAGAAAACAAAGCCTCTGAACTTGATGGAATCCCAATTGAGCTATTTCAACAAACCGAAGCTCATCAGGTTGTGCCAGGAAATCTGGAGGACAGATACCTGGCCAACTGACTGGAAAAGATCCATATTTATTCCTATTCCCCCCTCCCCCAAAAAAGGTGATACAACAGAGTGTGTAAATTATCAAATAATATTAGTAATATCACATGCAGGAAAAATTCTGCTGAAGATTATCCAAAAACAACTGGAACAATACACCAACAGAGAACTGCCAGGAAATACAAGCTAGTTTAGAAGAGGCCAAGGCACTAGGAACATCATTGCCAGTGTCAGATGGATCTTAGCTGAAAGCAAAGAGTTCAAGTCTATTTGTATGGGGTTTGGGGTTTTTTTTTTGGGGGGGGGTATTTTTACTTTTTTTTTTTTTACTATAAAAAGGTGTTTGACTGTGTGGATCACACAAATCGTGGCTTAATCTTGAGAAGAATGGGAACTTGATTGTGTTCATGAGAAACCTATCCCTAGGCCAGGAAGCTGTTGTACAAACAGAACAAAGGAACATTGCATGGTTCAAAATCAAGAAAGGTTTGGCAACCAGAGGATGTCTGAAAGACTGCCCGGGCAGCAGGACTGGGTTGAGTTAAAGAGACAGTTCAGCTCCAGCAACCATATAAAGAACACAACCCAAAATAACCAAATCCACTGTAATTTATAGCTTTTTACCCTAGAGCCTTGATCCAATTTAAGTTAGCTTTTGAATATGATATGAAATATAGATCCTGTTTCAATTTTCTCCAAATATAAATATCTATTTTTGCCAATTTGTTAAAGAGGATATCTTTTCACCATTTAATGGATTCATCTCTTTCAAAGATCAGCTTTTATAGGTGGATACATGTACTTTGGGGTTCTCAGCTTTATTATTTTCTGTGTATCTGCTATTGCACTAGAACCACATTGTTTCAATACCTGTGGTTGTGTAGTAGGTTTTGAAACAATGCAGTGTAAGACTTCTTACCTTGTTTTTCTTTATTGTTGTTGTGAGGTGCTATTGGGTCAAATACAATTCATAATTGCCCTATGAATTACATATCTGAACCCTGACCTATCTTGTACCAACCTCACAATCTTTGACACCCTCAAGCCCTTTGCTGCAGTTACTGGGTCAATCCACCTAGTTGAGAGTCTTCCTCTCCTTACTGTCCTCCACATTTCCAAGCATGGTTTCCTTCTCCAGGGAATAGCCTTTCCTAGCAACATGCCCAAAGTATGCAAGATGAAACTTCTCCACTCTTATCTCCAAGGAGCACTTTGACAATACCTTCCCCAAAACGTATCTATTTGTCCTTGTGGGAGCCCATGAAATATTCAGTACTCTTCTCCAACAGCATAGTTGAAAGGAAGGTATCCATGTTTCTTCTGTCTTCTTTCTTCATTGTCCAGATGTCAGCAGTATAGCAAGTGTTTGAAAAGACCATGGTCTGAATCAAGCACACCTTAATCCTCAAACTAACATCATTGCTCCTCAGTAATTTAACAGTGCAATTCCTTACCACCAAGCTATAAGGACTCCCTAGAATCTGTGTAACTTGCGCTTTTGGTTTTTCTGTTGGTGGTGGTACATACCATTGAGTCAGAACTGACTCATAGATGAACCTCCAATAGGTTTTCAGAGGCAGTAAATTGCATGGGTGGAGACTGCCCATCTTTCTCTTATGGAAGAACTGGTGGATTCAAACCTTATAATGTTGCATTTACAATGTAATTGCTCCTCAGTAATTTGGAGAAGTTCCCAAACTGCAGACTTTCCCAGTACAATATGTCTTCTGATCTCCTGACTGCTAATAACAAGTGTGTTGATTGTGAATCCCAGTAAGATAAAGTTGTTAATAACTTCAATCTTTTCTCCATATTATTATCATGTAGCCTATTGGTTCAGTGGTGAGAATTTTTGTTTCCTTGATGTTGAGATGCAGTCCATATTTAAGGTTGTTGTCTTTTATCTTCTGCAGTAAGTGTTCTAAATTCTCCTCACTTTCAGTGAGCAAGATTGTGTTAGCTGCATACCAAAGATTTGTTGATGTCTTCCTCTAATCTTGATGCCACGTTCTTCCTCTTAGAGTCCAACTTCTAGAATCATTTGCTCAACCTACAGATTCAATTGTTATGGAGAGAGGATACAACCCTGATGTGTAACTTTCTTCATTTAAAACCATGTAGTGTTCCCTTGCTCTTGTCATACAACTGTTTCTTGGACTAAGTATAGGTTTTGCCTGAGCACAAGTAAGTGTTCCGGAATTCCCATTCTTCTCAATGCTAGCCATAATTTATTATCCACATAGTCAAATGCCTTTGCATAATCAATAAAGCACAAGTGGGCATTCCTCTGGTATTACTTTGCTTTCAGGTAGGATCCCTCTGACATCAGTAATGGTATCAAGTGAGGAGTGTCAGTATACCAGATCCAGCCAAGGCATTGCCCTCACCAGGGATGTTATCCTGCTTTGTCAGCTGTGTTCCTCAGCTGAGAGCAGAAGCACTAAGCCGCAGGAAGATAGTCCAGGAGCAGAAGCTCAGAGACAAGGACCTTCCTCCAGAGAGAGAAAAACCTTCACTAGAGCTGGGACGTGGTATTCAGAGTTGGAGCCTCCTGAACTGTGAGACATATCTGTCAGTTTGTTGTATTCGGGGAATTATCTGTATATTGCTGATTACCCTGTACCTTGCGTATCTGTATTCTTGCTTATTTCTTTATTGGTGTTTGCTTATCTAAAGTCTCTTTTTGTACGAAGCAGGTGACTATTTTTCCCACCTCTTTGAAGAATGATGAAGGAATCTGAATTGTGAATGTATTATATCTATAGATGACTTTTGGTAGTATTGACATTTTCACAATGTTAAGTCATCCTACACATGAGTGTAGTATGTTCTCCCATTTAGGTGGATCTCTTTTTGTTTCTTGCAGTAGCATTTTATAGGGCTTTCATGTCTCTGGTTAGATTTATTCTTAAGTATTTTATCTTTTGGGTTGCTATGGTAAATGGTATTGCTACCCTTATTTCCTTTTCAGAATTCGCTTTTGTTACTGTAAAAGAATCTAAGTATTGTATGTTTGGCTAGTACCTGCAACTTTGCTGAATTTGTCAATTAAATACAGTAATTGTCTTGCTGAATCTTTGGGATTTTTCTTAATATTTAATCATATAGTCTGCAAATAGAGATATTTTTGCTTCCTCTCTCAATTTGATGCCTTTATTTCCATATTGCTCTGGATAAGACTTCTAATCAATACTGAATAGGAATTGTGGTGAGGATATCCTTGTCTGGTTCTTATCCATAAGGGGGATGCCTTCAATCTCTCTTCATTGAGAGTAAAGCTCACCCTTTTTGTATGATGTTGTTGTTACGTGCTGTTAAGTTGCCTGTGACTCATAGAGACCCTATTACAACAGCCCTAAAACCTTCTCTATCCTGAGTCAATCTTATTGTCTTTGACATACCTGCCCCCATTACCCCAGTCGCTGAATCAATCCATCTCATCCAAGGTCTTCCTCTCTTGCACTGTCCCTCTACCCTCCCAAGCATAATGTTCATCTCCAAGGACTGGTCTTGCCTTGCAACATGTCCAAAGTATGTCAGATGAAGCTTCAGAATTCTTGCCTCCAAGGAATAGCCTGGTTTGACCCTCTCTAGGATGAACTTGTTTGTTGTTCTAGCAGTCCGTGATACAACACTCTTCTACAGCACCACAACTCAAAGGCATCAATTCTCCTTCTATCATCTCTTGTCATTGTCCAGGTTTCTGGTGCATAGCAATAATTGCAAAAATCATGGCCTGGGTCGGGCGCAACTTAGTCTCCAGACTTACATCGTTGCTCTTCAGTAGTTTAGAGAGGTCTCTGATAGCAGACTTTCCCAATGCAATTTGTCTTTTTATTTCCTGGCTGCTGGTACCAAGAGTGTTGATTGTGGAGCCAAGCAAACTAAATCTATCGACAATCTCCATTTCTTCACCATCTATCATGATGCTGCCAATTGGCCCAGTGGTTAAAATCTTTGTCTTCTTGATGTTGAACTTCAATCCATATTGAAAGCTGCAGTCCTTGACCTTCTGCAGCAAGCACTTTAGGTCTTCCTCAGTTTCAGCAAGCTGGTTTGTGTCATCTGCATAATGCAGATTATTGATGAGTCTTCTTCCAACCCTGACGACAATGACACATTCCTCCTCATAGAGCCCAGCCTCTCAGATGATCTGTTTTGCATATGGATGAAAAATATATGGAGATAGGACATATCTCTGGTGTACGCCCTTCCCAATTTTGAACCATGCGGTGTTTCCTTGCTCTGTCTGATGACTGGCTCTTGGTCCAAGTATAGGCTTCGCATAAGCACAATCAAGTGTTCTGGGATTCCCATTCTTCTCAGAGTCAGCCATAGTTTGTTGTGATCTACACAGTCAAATGCTTTTGCATTGTCAATGAAACACAGATAGACATTCCTCTGGTATTCTCTGCATTCAGCTAAGATGCACCTGGCATTAGCTATAATATGCCTAGTATCATGGCCTCTTCTAAACCTAGCCTGCACTTCTGGCAGTTCTCTGTTAATGTCCTGTTCCAGTCATTTTTAAATAATCTCCAGGAAAATCTTGCTTGCATTTGATATCAATGATATTGTTTGATAATTTCTGCACTCTGTCAGGTCACCTTTCTTTGGAATGGGAACAAATATCAATCTCTTCTAGTCAGTTGGCCAGTTGGTTGTCCTCCAGATTTCTTGGCACAACTTGGTGAGTGCATCCAGGGCAGCGTCTGTTTGTTGAAATATGTCAAATGATATGACATCAATTCCTGGGGCCTTGTTTTTGCCAATTCTTTCAGAGCAGCTTGAACTTCTTTCTTCATCACCACAGCCTCTTGATCATATGTTATTTCATGAAATTCTTCTGTGTCTGCCAATTCCTTCTGGTATAATGACTCTGTATACTCTTTCCATCTTCTTTTAATGCTTCCTGGATCATTTAATATTCTGCCCAAAGCATCCTTATGAATTGCAACTTGAGGTTTGAATTTATTCTTCAGTTAGAACAATCTCCATTCTATTGTTATTTTGTCCGGGTTTTTTTTTTTAAAAAGTTACATTTTACTCAATGCCTTTTCTGCATCAACTAACAGGATCATCTGGATTTTTTCCTTTGCTTTATTTAGGCAGTGAATTACTCTAAATGTGTTTCTTACATGGAAACATTTTTGCACACCTGGTATGAATCTTACTCAGTCATGAAGTATGATTTTTAACTGGATAACGAGGGTAGGTGTGTCAGAGTCAATGAGATTGGCTCAGAATACGACAGGGTTCAGAGTGATTGTGCATAGGGTCACTGTTAGTCACACGAGACTCGGTAGCACTTAACAACAACAACGTATATAATGTTGTAGTATGTTGGCTCAGATTCTGTTGAGAACTTTTACATCTATGTTCTCTGTGGGAAAAAAGTTAGCAGTCTCATCGGATTTACAGCTTTGGAAGCCCAATGGCAGGTAACTATAGGTCAGAGTCAAATCAACAGCAGTGAGTTTGAGGTTTTGAGTTTTCATATTCATGAGGGAAATTGATCTATAATTTTATTTCTCATTGGTAACTTTGCTTTACTTTGGTATCTGAATTATGCTTGTTCCATAGGATGAATTTGGGAGTTTTCCATGGTTTTTTCTAGCCTGAAATAATTTGAGTAGAACCGGTATCAGTTCTACTCTGAGTGTTTGGTAGAATCCATAGGTGAAGCTGTCTGGACCCAGACTCTTTTGGCTGGAAGTTTTTTTATAACTTGTTCAATTTCTTCTTTTGTAGTGGGTCTCTTCAACTCTTCTACCACCTCTGTTAAGCATAGATACTTCTAGACAGAACTGATCGTCCTCAGTGACTGCCCACTCATGAAAAGGGTACAGGTGGGAGGGGGAAGGTGTCACACAGCTATGGCTGATCTTTCTGTAAATTCCAACCCTGGGGTCTTCTTTGCCATCTTTCCTACTCACAGTCCACCTTCTTCCCTATCATCTGAACTGCATTCCCAACCTCTTGTCAAGAGCACTGAAGTTCATGTTTGGACAAGCACAGCTGGCTCCACCTATGAAATACCTTGCAAGTAACATCTAATTTCCTTTAATTTGATGAGAGGGAGAAAGATTCATCATCACTATCAGCTACTGCCCAAGGGTTATTCCTGCAAGGCAGAGGTTAATATGTCTCCATTTACCAACATTTTTGTCAATTCTGGAAGCAACCATCTCGGTCCCAGGACACTCCCCACTTCTCAAGTCCATTTGATAATTCATTGCAATGGCCACACACAACTCACAGACAATACTCTGTTAAGGAAATTATTGGGGAAATAACAGGTTACAATTTAAAATCCGGAATGCTCAGTATGCAGTTCTTCACTCAGGATGGGCTCTTTTCAGCCATTCCAAAAGGTGAGTCTTCCTCTGGTCCTTGGTCCCTTGTCCTGGCCTTCTCCCTTCCCTGTCAAGTGTTTCATAGCTCTTGTAGCTATCTGGTGGCATAGCAGGTTAACTGTAAAAGCAATGTGAGTGCAGCTGTTAAAGGGTCAGCATCTGATCTCTACTCATTTCACAATAGAAAATTGTCGCCGTCAACAGTGTCAAGAATACAAAGCTTATTCCAATGAGGTCAGACATGCCCTCCACAGTAATGGCTCCTTCCAGCAAAGCTAACACCAAACATTCACCCCAAAGAACTCACTGTTTCCATGCTAAGTTCAGTGACTCATCACAATAGCCATACAAAGCCCACAAACATCATTCACAATTACAGGCTTTACTCAAGAAGTAACAGGTTACCATTTGGAGTCAGTATCACTCAGAATATAGCTCATCAGTCAGGCTCTTCTAAGCCGTGCCGAAAAGTAGTCACACTCTTTAACCCTCACACTTTTAGCCTTGGCCTGTGCCCTGCCTACACAAGTGTTTCAAAGCTCTCCTAGCTTTGCCAAATATTCACTACCCTCACTCTGTCGGTAAGCCTAGGTGCCAAGGCACTTGACTGTAGCATCTCGGGGCAGCAAAGCGGCCTAAGGTACCCATTTTATCACTCAGAACTCAGCTTTCTCATTCTATGGACTGGTACCCCATAACTCTGCCTCAAATTGGTCTCTGGTTACCACTTCTGCTGTCATCACTACCACTGCCACTGCCAAGTCCACTCCCACTAGCATCTCCACTAACCATCTCCTGAAGGAGAGGAAGACCCTCAACCAGGTGGATTGACACTGTGACTGCTGCAACGGGCTTTTGTGTGTCAGGAAGTGTGAGGATGGCTCAGGGTAGTACAGGTTTCAGATCTTTTGTTCATAGGGTTGCTATGAGTCATACTCGAATCAACAACACATGACAACAATCTCTGATCTGAGAAAAGATCATCATTCCAAATGGTATGCTTCATTCTATGGTTCTTTCTTCTTGCTTGTGGTGAGATCCCATTTTCCAACTCCATTTAAGTCTAACAGGATACCAAAACTGACCAATCCTTGAGTTATCATTCTAAACATCCTATTTGGATGGTCCCAATGAAAAGATGCTACTTCCTTTGTCAGTATCTTTAATGGGCCACAATCACCTCATATTTGCATAGTCAAATGGCATAGGCTGTAGGAAGTCACTACTAACTCAAAGTTAGTTCTCTCTGACTCTTCTGGATAAAGATGGACAATCTCCTCCCATGTGATTTACAATCTTCAAAAACCCATTGGAGTGTTGGCTTTGAGTAGGTCCTGACCTGATGACAATGAGGGTTTGTTTAGTATTTTTCAGTGACTCAGCCATGCAGTAGGTGTGTCAGAGATAGTGGGATTGGCTCAAGATAAAAGAGGGTTCAGAGCTCTTGTGCTTAGAGTCGCTATAAGTCATAGTCAACTCAATGGCACATAACAACAACAAAATATGGCAAATGCAACAAAAACAAAAAAGTAGCAAAGATTGTGATGAACCATATCAAATACGTCATTGCAGTCCAGTATTGGGTTGTTACCTCAAACATCAGACGTTCAGATCTACTAGCCACTTGGCAAGAGAAAGATCACTTCTTCCCATTAAGATTTATAATCCTGGAAACCCAGGGAAAGGCCACCAAGAGTAAGAATCAATGTTCTTGCAGTTGGGGTAAATCTTCACAAATGCCTCACATTTGCATAGTACCGCACTGGGAAAATCGGCTGTCAAGGACCTCAACAAAGTACTAAAATTCAAGGATATTAATTTAAAGATCCAAATGAACTTGATCCAAGCCATGGCATTCCCAATTGTTTCCTATATATGTGAAAATGGAACAACAAATAAGGATGGCAATAGAAGAATCCATGCCTTTGAAGGAAGAGTACTGAATGTCCCATGGACTGCCAAAGGAACACATAAATCTCTCCTGGAGGAAGTGCAAACAAGATGCTCCTTAGAGGCAAGGATGGTGAAACTTGGTCTTATATATTTTAGTCATATTGTTAGGAGGGTATGGTCTTGGGGGGGAAAAAGACATCATATTGGAAAAGATGGAAGATCAGCAAAAGAGAGGAAGACCCTCAACAAGACAAATTGACACAGTAACTAGAACAATGGGCTCACGCCTACCAGAGAGTGTGAGAATGGGATAGGATAGTCTGAGGTTCAAAACTATTTTTCTTAGGATCGCTATGAGTTGTAGTTGAGAACACGGCACCTGACAACAACACCTAGTCATTAAAATGTACTGGTGATGTTATGGTTAAAGCATCTATGTATTAGCCCACCAGGCACTCCATGGGAAAAAGATAAGGCAATCTGCTTCTGTAAAGATTTATTGTCTTGGAAACTCTATGGGGCAGTAACACTCTGTCCCCCAGGGTGGTCTCTGTGAGTTAGAACCAACTTGATGGCAGTAGGGGTTTTAGGGAGCATCCAGTCATTTGATGGGAGTTACACAAGCAATGGCTAGAAGGGCTATTCTAAGTAATTTCTAAATCAACACCTTAGCTCCTCCCTCATTCAATACCTTTGGTGAGTTGCTTCTCACCTCTAAACCTCAGTTTCCTCCTCCACCAAGTGAGTCCCCTTCCTACCACACCTGAAATGAAACCATATCAGTGAAATAACCAAAAGAGGCCCTGGCACTGGAGTAATATGAGTCAATGACTGGGCTTGGTCTGTGTTTCTGGTTCCCCAGAATCCCTGAATGATGGTGGAATTTATCTAATTGAGAAATTCCAGGATCTGTGAATGGTGCAGGACCTCAGTAATTGGTTACCACATGACCTAACAATTAATGGATTTGGATTCTTTCACTGACATTTAATATCTGCATAGTCTTCAGGCAGGAGCTTTAGTGCTGTAGTGGGTTAAGCATTAGGTTGTCAACAGTGGATCAGGCCTACAAGCTGCTCGCAAGAGAAAGATGAGGCCGTCTTCTCCTGTAAAGATTTCCATAATCTTATCCTCTATAAAGTTAACTTTATGAGCCAGTTCTACTCTGTCCTACAAGGTCATTAA
The DNA here is from genome assembly GCF_000299155.1 of Elephantulus edwardii. Lineage (NCBI taxonomy): Eukaryota > Metazoa > Chordata > Mammalia > Macroscelidea > Macroscelididae > Elephantulus > Elephantulus edwardii. The sequence continues at coordinate 1,113,549 of NW_006399902.1, read as the reverse complement.
GAGTCTGGGATGTATCATGGCACATAATGAGTTTGTTGCTTTTCAGTGCTACATAGTATTCCATTGCATAAATATACCATACTTTTTCTATACATTTATTTGTTGATGGGCACTTGGGTTGCTTCCATTTCTTTTCTATTGTAAATATTGTAGCAATAAATATGATCTGCAGATATCTGTTTAGGTGGTGGTTCTGGTTTCTTTAGGGTATATTCCCAGTGGTGGAATTGCTGGATCAAATGGTATTTCTATTTCCAAATTTTTCATAAAACTCCAAACAGCCTTCTGTAGTGGTTGTACCATTTTACACTCCCACCAGCTATGAATAGGGTTCCAGTCTCACCACAACCTCGCCAGCATTTATTGTTTGATGATCTGTTGAACTCTACTATTGTTGCTGGGGTGAAATGAAATATCTCAGTCACAAAAGGACAAATATTGTATAGCACCACTGTTATAAAGGTCTGACATGGGCGTTGGGAGGAGAACGGGATAGGAGTGGAGAGATAATGAATATTGCATTGGAACAAATGGAGGAAAGACTGTTTAAAAGGAATATATGATTAGGCATTATATGTACAACAGCCCCGAATCAGAGTTACATGGCAAAGAGGACTGGGGAGAGGGAGAAGGAGGTAATTGTGCAAAAAGGAATAAATCTTTTTTTAAAAGTGAACTGGTGGAGGGGCTAAAATGAATATTTTTATTTAAAAAAGAGTCTTGGATGTAGGGGGTGGGGGAATGGCATCTTTACAGTGGAGTCTTCTCTCAGAAGAGTCAGAAGACATTTCCATCTCTGTAAAATGAGGATAACAATCATATCCATAGAATAATATCACTCATTCCCTGGGTTCCAAGTGAAAATCTAAGGGGAGAAGATCCAAAAGAAGAGGGTAGAGACTGAATGACAGGAATATAAAGGAACCTGATCAGGGAGATGGGAATAGCTTGAAGCACACACAGCTGTGCCATCAGACAGGACCCCCACTCAGAAAGATTCTGCTCATGGGGCAATGTTTGGCTGTCACCATCTCGAACTTCATCATTTGACTTTGAACTTGTATTTTGTAAGTGGAGGCTAATGAGACTGTGAAGCACACGTGTGCATGGGCACAAAGGACTCACCTGTGTCTGTTATCCCTGCTGCCCTGTTTACACACAGTATTGTAACACCCCCTGAGCACAGAATCCCAGTGCACCTATGATGTGTGAGAATTCAAGGCAAGAACAAGGTGAACTTGCAATGTCTACATTTGAGTAAGTAAGAGTGCTGACTTACAAAAGGCTGCATTTGCCATTTGATCCAGAATTTGCTTAGAAGGCATAAAAAAGGGCAATAGCATTCCAAGAAACGTGAACAACCCAGGAACTCTAACATATCTTTTCTCTACTCATATCATTTCCTTGTATTCACCAGCCACTTCCACAGATGATGATGGCATAGAAGGAAAGATATGGCAGCTCATAGTTCGTTTTCCTTTCAGTCCTTCCGCTCTCAACTGTAAATCAAAGGTAAAGAGTGTTGATAGAACGTGTGCATGACAAGAAGTGAAATAAAGGCACTTGAGTGCGTTTTGTGCAGCACTTACACTGTTCTGGCAAGAAGGAAATACATTTGCATGCAAGAGCGATGAAATACAAATTGTGTAATTTCAGGGATTTTACATGCATAGTTAAATGCTCTTCTATTTGCATTTAAAACTGGCATTGCACAGTCTAAAGATGAATGGCAAAATTCATGGAAATAATTTAAAATTCGAATTTTTCTTTACTTAGAATGACATTAAATAGCAAAAGAAAATAAAAAGAAAAGAAAGAAAACACCATGACAAGATGAGAAAAATGCGGGGTGGGGGGGAACTTTAGGTTTTCACATATTTGTAAGTACTTTTTCTTCTGCTGTACGAAAGGGGAACCTCTCAGATGAAGAGGTCCCACATATTCATTTTGCACTAGGTTCTACAAATTGCATAGCTAGCCTGCAGAGAGATGTCAGGCGTCACAGACTTCACAGTTTGCCAGGGCCGAGAGGCTGCATTCGTGTTACATAATTCCTAGGCTACCAGAATGTGCTAATTAACCACGGAGCTTCAGGAACTGTAAGTCCTGGCAGAAGTCTTCAATTACTATTCCTCTGAAGATCGAGAGCAAGTGGAATGGCAGAGAATCTTTCCAGAGGAAAATGAGTGGTCCCCTCCCCACAGGGCAGCCAGTAGAGGCCAGGCCAGAGGACTTGAGGCTGAGGTGACCAGAAGGAGATGAGAATTTGAGAATGCAGTACATTGAGGCATGGGAAGGGGCTGGTATCTGAGCATACATTCTATTATGCACTCTCCCTTGGCCAGATGCTTCGCAGGTCTCATTTTATTACCGCAGCATCCATGGAAGAAGGGGATTATCATTCCCTTTCATGGATTAGGAGACTGAATCTCAGATCAAGATATCCCTTACATGAGCACAAAAGGGTCCTCTCCCAGAGTCTGCCTCCCTCTTATCCCTCCAGCTACTCAACAAGAAAATGCTGGAGTTCAGCAGAATTAACTTGACCATCTTTTTCAGTCCTAGTTTGGGCCAATGGCAAATTTGGCCTCTGAGGTTTATAGTCCCAATTGCCCCTGAACTACATATATCTGTTTCGGTGACTTCGTGGGAAGGAGTTGCATTGCCAACCCAAAAGCATGTGGTTCAAATACACCAGTGCCTCCCCGTAGGTGAAAGATGGACCATCTCCTTTCATGTGTTTTACAGCCTCTGAAAACTCACTGGAGGGTCAGCTATGGGTTGGTTCCTACTCAATAATGCATAACAACAACACACTTAGTGGAGGCCAGGATACAATGACTATACACGCTTATGTCAAATAGATCTTGGCTGAAAGCAGAACATACTAGAAAGATTTATTTGTATTTTTTTAATTTTTTCTGATTTTTAAAATTTATTTGTTTTTCATTTCAATGAACATCTACAGAGAGTTTGGAATTCCATTCATTCATTGTTGCACCCTTCTCTCCGCCCACCCCCCAATTTTTATTCTGATTTTTTTACGAAGTTTGAATACATTGTTTTTCACAAAAGATCCTTCCCATTTCCTTCACCCCACCCACCCATCAAATTGTGCAACCCTATGATTAACACTCTACCCTTCCACCCATCTTCACCCCTCTATTTCCACCCTCCCCCACACCTTGGATGCTCATACTCATTCTACAATAATGGTTTTATACAGTATTTGTCCTTGTGGGACTGAGTTAGTTCACTCAGCATAATGCGCTCTAGTCCCTCCCAAGTTAGGTAGTAATTTACAAAATCATTGCTCCTTCATATTGAGTAGTATTCCATTGTAAGAATGTACCACAACTTCTCAGTCTATTCATTTATGGTTGGACATCTGGGCTGTTTCCATGTTCTTGTGATGGTGAATAATGCTGCTATGAACATTGGTGTACAAGTTTCCATTTGAGCCTCAATTCTCGTTTTCTTGGGATACATTCCAAGCAAAGGAATAGCTGGGTCATATGGAATTTCTATGTTCAGCTTTTTGAGGAAGCACCAAACTGCCTTCCAGAGTGGTTATACCATTGTACAATCCCCCTAACAATCTAAAAGAGTTCCTATCTTGCCACATCCTATCTAACCTTTATTACTAGCTGTCCTGTTAAACTTTGCCACTGCTGCTGGAGTGAGATGGTATCTCATTATGGTACATTCACACAATGGAACACTATGCAGCATGCAGGAGCAACAACTTTATAAATTACTACCTAACTTGGAAGGGACTGGAGAGCATTATGCTGAGTGAACTCAGTCCCACAAGGATAAATATTGTATAAGACCATTATTGTCGAATGAGTATAATGAATGATCCAGGAGAGGTGGGAGAGGCTGCAAGCAGAGAAATGTGGATGTGCATGGGGGTTGGAGGATTAATCATTGGGTTGTACAATTTGATGGAGGGGTGAGGAAATTTGAAAGAATTTGTTCACATTTGTATTTGAGTTTTGTAAATAAACTAGTAGAAAAAAGGGGGGAGGGGAGAAATCAAAAGATGTATTCCATTGGGAAAATCTACTGTCAAGGACCCTTCTAAATATTAAAGAGCAACGATGTCAGTTTAAAGACTAAGATGTACATGAACCAAGCTGTAATTTGCCTTATTTCTTTTATTCTATTTAATTGCTATGCATCTGAGTTAGGCCATGATTAAGGATGACTGACGAAGTGATGCCTTTGAATTATGATTGTGGAGAAGAGTACTGACTATCCCATGGGACAAATGTGCCCAAAGAGTAAACAAATCTCTCGATAGTCTTTGCAATTACATGCTATGCATCAGAGAGTTGGACAGTGAATAGGGTTGATAGAAGGAGAATTGATGTCTTTGAGCTGTGGTGCTGGAGAAGGGTGTTGAATATACCATCTCCTGCTAGGAGAACAAACAGGTTTGTCCTGTAGTGGGTGAAGCCAGAATGCTCCTTGGAGTCAAGGATTCTGAAGCTTCGTCTGACATACTTTGGGCATGTGGCAAGGAGGGACTGGTCCTTCAAGAGGGACATCATGTTTGGCAGAGTGGAGGGGCAGCGAAGGAGAGGAAGACCCTCAATGAGATGGATCGATTCTGTGACTGGAGTGGTGGGAATGAGTGCATTTGAGATGGCTAGGTTGGCACAGGATAGAATAGCGTTTAGAGCTCTTGTACATAGGGTCGCTAGGAGTCACAAATGACTCGATGGCACATAACAATAACAACAACAATCTTGGAGGAAGCTCAACCAGGGTGTTCCTTAGAGACAAGGATTGTGAGACTCCATCTCATACTTTGGGCGCAATGTCAGAAGGAGCCAGTCCTTGAAAAAAAGACATCATGCTGGGGAAGGTGGAAAATCAGAGAAAGAGAGGGGGGTCCTCAGTGAGATGGATTGATACAGTGTCTGTAAAATGACCCTGAGCAGACCAGATGAGGCTGGTACAGGACAGGGCAAGTCCCAGCTCTGTCATTCATAGAGTGGCTATGACTTGAGTTCAACTTGATGGCATCTAACAAGATGTTCCTCTGGTCACCTAAAATGCTGTGCTGTCAACCCAAAGACAGACAGAGGGTTCTAATCCACCAGCTGCTCAAAGAGAGAAAGTTGGCCAGTCTCCTCCTATTTTATTTACAATCTGCAAAAACTCACTGGAACGCCAACTATGATTCAGTTCTGACTCAACAGCACATGACAAAAGCATCATGTTTGCAATCTGAATACCCCAGCCACTCTGTGGGAGAAAAATTGGTAATCTCCTTTCATAAAACAAGCCTTGGAAACTGACAAAGGGTCACTATGCGTCGGAACCATATGACAGCAGTGGGCTGTCTGCATTGCTTGTTTCTCCGAAGGGGTCAGGAAAACAGCAAATGTTCTCTGGTCACACTGACTGGGGCTCAAATTCTCTCCTGCCACCCAACAAACAAATGGAAAGTCAGTCATCTCTCTGAGGCTAGAGGTTCAGCTCCCCGCTGGAGACATTAGTTTAACAGGGGCCTCCAGAGGACAGGGAGCAGTGCACACACCAGGCCTGGAGCACGGTAGGTGTGCAGTAAACATTAGCCCTCTTCCCCACCACAGGTGACAAAGTGTGAAACGCTTCCAGTTCTGAGCTAACAATTCACAGAAGCTTGTAAAGGAATCTTTTAACCAAGCAACCTACAACCCACCACTCCCAACCCTCCTCACTGTGAGCCCTGCCCCGCCTCCAACCCACCTCAGCCCTGCTTCTCAAGCATAATGCGTGCGTGTTTTTATAGGCAGGTTTTACCCAGCCACACATTACTGCGACGGTATAGAATTAATCTTCCAGGCTGCTTCAATTCCAACTTCTTATTCCCCTCGGAGGAAAGGCAAAGGTCACACATAAAACACTCAATATTGGACAGAAAAGAAGGCAAGGACGCTTTCAACCACAGCTGCTATTCATTAGGTGCGAGCACGAGCACTGGATCTCCTTCCAACAAACAGGAGAACTCCGCGGCACTCTGTTCCCCGCTGCCTCCTAAAATGGGTGATTTGAAGCACCGTCAGATGCTTCTCACAGCATAAATAACGTGGGTACTGTTGATTGGGTGTGTGCTTCCTTGAACCCACCAAGGAGTGCCTAGCACCATGTCTATGCCCCCATTGCACAGATGGGACACACAGGCTCTCAAAGAAGAGGACTCTTCCCAATATTACACACCGCACAGCAGCAAGAATCAGGGCTGTCATTGGACCCTAAGTTTGGGAGCCTCCAAGTTCCCTGTCCCCTTCTTCCTAACTTCCTGAGACTGAGCAGAGAAATCAACCCAACTTGGGTCGACTGCATCAGCCTTTGAATTCTATCCAGTCCTCTGATCATTTCATATATTTACATGTCAAGGCCTCAGGTAGAGGCAATAAAATTAATTAATTAGTGCAAGCCACCAATGGGCCCTTAGCTGCAGGATGCCCTTCTCTCAGGTAACATTCAGGTCAGGTTTTGAAACTGATCCATTTCATCACCTCCTGGGTCAGGGAAACTGTCCCTGAACTGGACTCAGGCCCCAGTGTCAGCCCCTCCTGCCTGGAAAGGAGATGCTGGAGGGAAGAGGTCTCTCATGCTTAGTTTTCAGAAAGGATGGGTGATTGTCCTCTTGTAGCACGTCTCTCCATGAAACCAGGATCATGAACTACAGAATGGACACTGGGCCTCTGCTCTCTGACATACACTAGAGACCTAGAGACAGGACTTGACCCTCGCCCAGAGCCTCATGGAAGGGTGTTCTGACCCAGTTCACACAAAATCATGGGCCGGCAGGAGGGTCCCCCAAGATGGGCTGCTCAGACCACCTTCCAGAATTCTTTATTTTTTCCAAACACATTTCTTAAGCCTCTGAAACTCTTCAAATGTATTTTATAAATGTATTATATAAGGATCCACCCATCCTTTTTTTTTTTTTTTTTGGCTTGTTTTGGCTTTACTGGAACAGAGACTAACAGCAGTTTATTGTAAAATATTTCATTAGTAACACATGAAATTCTATGCACCTTATTTTACAAGCTAGCCCCTTACAAAATTCACTAGGAAATGCTGCTGTGTTTTGATGCAGAGTCCCTGAATGAATCAGGTGTGAATAGGTGGGGTGGAGACATCCAGGGCTCCTGGGAACAGAAATCTCAACTGAAGTCACACGTGATGCAATGTTGGCAGGTCGAGCACCTGTCCACTCGCTGGAGGACTCGGGGCCTGGAGGCGCATGCCTGGATGCAGGAGTGAACAAATGAACACAGGGCCGGGGGCAAGGTGGGCAGAGGGAGAATGGAACGCACTTGATAAGAGAATAAACCTCACCTGATCAAGTGCACAAATGGATGAAGCATAGAGAGAGAAAGCAGGAGAGATGAACTCGGAGGAGGAAAAGCTGACTCGGAGGTGGACACAGTGGGGGTCTGACTGCCTGTGTCACTGGGTGGCTAATGGTGAGCACTGGCAGCATTGACCTGACCTCACAGGAAAGACACTAGGGACACAGAGAGGGAGGTGATCTGCCCTGACACATAGCTTATGTGGACAGATCTGGGCTCCCACCAGCCTCACCTTCAATGGCTTCCCGAGTGGGCTTATGGACCTGTTCCTGGCTTATCTGAGACCTAGTCCCTTGTGTTCCCAGCTGATATTTTAAAATGAGTTTAATAAAACCAGATTGCACAGTTAGAATGAAACTGCGAAGCTCCTTCTAAATTGTGATAAATATTCCACTGTCCAGTCTCACTACCACATCATTCCATTCTGAGGAGGGAGCACTGGGAGTTGGCTGGGACTAGATCTCACCTTTTCCATCTGGTTTGTATTTGTTTAACTTTCTTACCCCTGCCTGATTGGACAGGTGGAGTAAAGGAAAGGGGAGACCCTAAAGGCCAGGCTGTTAAACTGACACCTTTGTCCCCAGGCTCAAGCAGGGAGGTAAAGGACCAGGGGAGGAACAGAAGGCTACCCACACCCTCATGGCTCCAGGCCTCAGGTACCCCCACATACTGTCCTCCAAGCACCACTTCACATCTTGACACTCCAAAAACACTATTTTTGTTAGGTACCATTGAGTCAGGCATGATTCATAACAATCCTATGAACAAAAGATCTGAACCCTGTTCTATCCTGCACCATCCTCATGCTTCTTGACACTCAAGAGCCCATTACAACAGTTATCATGTCAACCCACCTGGTTGAGGGTCTTCTTCTACTTTGCTGACCCTCCACCCTTCCCAGAAAAATGTCCTTCTCAAAGGAATAGCCCCTCCTAGCAACATGCCCAAAGTATGTGAGGTGAAGCCTCATCATTATTGCTTCCAAATAGCACTCCGGCCACACCCTCTCCAAGACATATCTGTTTGTTCTCTTGGCTGTCCATGGGATGTTCAGTGCTTTTCTCCAACCACAGCTCAAAGGCATCAGTTCTTTTTCTATCATCCTTATTCATTGTCCAGATCTCAGATGCATAGTTAAAATTTAAGAGACTATGGCCTGAGTCAGGTACATCTTGGTCTTCAAACTGACATCACTACTCCTAAATAATTTGGAAAAATCCCTAACTGCAGATTTTCCCAGTGCAATGTATCTCCTTATTTCCTGACTGCTGGTACCAAAGGTGTTAATTGTGGATCCAAGCAAGATGAAGCTGTTGACAGTTTCAATCTCCTCTCCATCCATTATGATTCTACCTATTGGTGCAATGGTGAGAATCTGTTTTCCTGACATTGAGATGCAATCCATAGCGAAGGCTGCATTCCTTGATCTTTTGCAACAAGTGCTTGAAGCCTTCTTCACTTTCAATAAGCAAGGTTGTATCATCTGCATGATGCAGGTTATTGATATATCTCCGTCTAATCCTGATGTCACATTCCTCCTCATAGAGCCTACTATCTACTGCTATTTACTATGATTTACTACTCCCCAAACTTTCAAGACATACTCATGTTCCCATGTCTCTGCACAGGCTGTTCCTCTGGTATGGTCTTTGCACACCATCTTCAACTTCATAAAGTTCTCTCAGCCCCCAAGGCCCAGGTGGAGAGAGGCAGGAGGAAGAGGGCCCATGTGTTTCTCCTGCCTTGTGTCTAAGCCAGGCCAGGAGCTCCACGTGAACCCCACCACAGCCAGAGCACCGCTCACACAGGCAGAGTGTTAGTCTTTTTCACAGATGGGGAAACTGTGGCTCTGAGATGCTGAGTAACTTGCCTGGTTGCTTGGTGGTCAGTAGCAGGGCTGGGGTATCACTAACTAGGCACTGACTCACAGACCAGCTTCCCTCCCACCCTGCTTATCTCTCTTTCTGGTCACCTCTTGCCCCCTGAAAATTGTGTCCCTCCCTCTTCACAGGGGATGACCTAGCATAGTTTCCTTGTGGCTTCTTCCAGTCCTTCTGCCTCTGTCCCTGACCAGTCCATCCCTGAGCAGATGGGAGTCCTCTCTGAGTTACTTTGTGAATAGTAAAGTTACTTTGTGAATAAGCTGAGTGACTCCTTGTATCCTGGTGCCCAACTCTGTCCCAGAGGGAGACAGACCCCTCTGGCTGAGGCTCACAAGTGTTCAGTCCATTTAGTCCTCCATGTTGGGGCCCAATTCACTTCCCTACATGGTCAACATCTCAGGGGGAAGAGACTCTGAAAAGAGGGGTGAGTCATGTGAGGCTGATTTCAGTTCAGCACCAGTAGAACTGTCATCAGGTGGTGAGCTCTTTGCCTGGGACAGTGAAGAGAGGACGTTAAAATAATTTTCTATTCTAATTTCTTAATCCCCAAATTTCTATTTTAATTTAACATGATGCTGAATAGATTCTGTCATCTGGAAATTCTATGAACTTTGATAAATGGCGATAGTTTTAGAAAGGCTTCAGACCTTTTGTTCATAGGATCGCTATGAGTCATGCTTGATGGTAATCTACAACAGCAACAAGTTTTAAGCTAGAAATTAGCTTGACAGCAATGGGTTGGCTTTTTGGATTTAGAATAACTATGAGCATGGCCCCATGTCCTCGAGAGATTTCTCAATTCTGAGACTCCTGAAGCCGCTGGAATCCATAAATGATTCGGTGAATTCTATAATTCTAGTATTCTGTGAAAGGGACAAAATGCTTACATTCTGCAATTCAAAGCATCTTTGAGCCCGTGAAAGATGCTTTAATTTCAAATTTTGCATATCCCAGATGCAATGAATAGAATTGGGAAATTTGAAAATTCCAACAATATGAAAGAATTAAGGCTCTAAGACACTCTCCCCCATTTTACCTTACAACATCTGTAGAAGGACATTGGACCAATTATCTCCAAATTCTCCTCAATGTTAAAACTTGGAGTCTCTGATTCCAACCTCTCCATCCCTGGCCTCATCTACATCACACCAGGAATCCCAGGACTCCCCCACCTCTAAACCCCTCCAAATGACTGTGCCTTCATCCTGAACACCACCCCAAACTACTTTTTTCTCCCCCAGCCTGGAGAAATAAGATGGGAACACCTCCAGTCCACCACCAGACCCAGGGCAACATCTCCCTGCTACTGGTGAGTCCCTATCACTCAGTGTCTTTTGCTACAGTCAAGACAAAGCATCTCAAGTTGTCTGTGCTCCGCCCTCAGATGCTGAGTGGGATAAAGGGCCCCTGAAGACCTGCAACAAAGCCCATGAAGACAGCACCTCAATAGCCATGCGCCCAGGGGAGCACCAGGATATTCCTGTTTCATTGACTGTAAGGACTGTGATGGGTCACACACTTTGCTGAGTAGAATTTTCTGATGCAGCTTGCCCCTGGAAGAAAGGCACCACTTTCATTCCGTGTATGTTTCTTTCTTGTGGTTGGCTTGCCCTGTTCCGCTGTGAAGGCCCTTTCCTGTGCACTGTGCTGTTTAATCTACACATACTCATGGTTCTGAGCACCCACTTTTTTGCAGGGTTCATATCTAGTTTCTCACTAAAATAAATAAATATAAATAATATAAATGTAAATATCTATAAATATCTCCTCGGCTAGAGAAGGGGAAGGGACTAGGATTCTGGAGGAAGCTGGACCAGGGTCAGGGTCAGTCCTCTCTATCACACCCAGGGGCTTCTCCTCATCCCCAGTGTCAGCAGGTCCTGAGCAGAATGGTGGGTCCCAGAGCCGCCAGCACCAGAGCCTTCCAAAAACTCTTCCCCTGAGCTGGTGAGGCCAGAACACCTGAGTGATGGCAGGGGAGACTCAGACTGTGAGAACTGAGACCCCTTGGTTCTGGACCATAAGTAAGCCTTTGCTGCCTCACCCTTCCATTCCAGACTCTCCACTGCCTTAAAAATGCACCCTTCTTAAGCCTCAAAGGCCTTATAAACCCTTCTGGAGCCCATCTCACAGATGAAAAAATCAAGGCCCAGAAAGGAACAGCAGGTAGTGGCATCGAAGGACTAGAAACAGCAGGTCATTAAACTGACATCGTTGCTCTTTAAAAAATTTGGAGAAATCTTTGACAGAAAATTTCTAGATTTCCCTGAAGTAAGACACTTTTTTTTTTACTACCAATACCATGGGTGTTGATTTTGGATCCAAGAAAGACAAAATCATTGACAAGTTCAAACTTGTTTCCATCTATCCTATTATTGTATATTGCACCAGTGGTGGGGATTATTTTCATGTTCTTGATGTTGAGGTATAACCCAAATTGAAGGCTCTAGTCTTCAATACTCTGCAACAAGCATGTCAAGTCCTCCTCACTTTAAGCAAACAAGGTTGTATCATCTGCATAATGCGGGTTGAGGAATGTTGTTTCAATCCTGATGTCCCATTCTTCTTCACATAGTCCAGCTTCTTCAAATTATTTACTCACCATACAAATTAAATAGGTGTGGACACAGGATACAACACTGACACACACCTTTCCTGATTTTAACCATTCAGTGTTCCCTGGTTCTGTCCAGACAACTGCTTTTGGTCTACGTATAGGTTTCACAAAAGCACAATTAATTGATCTGGATTCTCATTCTTCGCTGTTTTAGCTGTAATTTGTTATGATCCACACAGTCAAATGCATTTGCATAGTCAATAAAGCACAACAAGTAAACCTCTTTCTGATATTCTCTTCTTTCAGTCAAGATTCACCAAATATTAGCACTGATAACCCTCATGTCAACCTCTTTTGAATCCAGCTTGAATTTCTGGCTGTTCCCTGTCAATGCAGGACAGTAGTTTAATTAAAAAACCCAACCTTGTCTTCATCTAAATGTCTGAATACTGTATCCCCAGTGAATACGGGTGGAGATCATGACAATGGCTCAATATAAGACAAGGTTCTGATCATTTAAGGGTCATGGTTGACGTCACAGCACCTAGTAACAACAAAATATGTACAAGGTAAGAAGCTCTGGTGACATAGAAAATTAAGGGTTGGGTTGCTAGCCAAAGGGTTGGCAGTTCAAACTCACCAGCTGCCTGTGAGAGAAAGATAAGGCTCTATCTTCCTGCTAAGATTCCTTCAGAAACTCAGTGTAAGGTCCCATAATCCAGCTTCATCTTGATAGCAGTAGTAGGACAATAGTTAAGAGTTAATCAAAAGGAGTGTGACTAGAACCACCACTGGCTCCTTGGCAAAAAAAGATCTGGTGTCCTGCTCCATAAACTTACAGTCAAAAAGCCCTGTGGGGGAAATGTAACATGTCCTATACGAACAGTAGCTAACTCTGAGAAGAATGGGAATCTCAGAACACTTGATTGTGCTTTCACGAAACCTATAGTTGGACCAGGAGGCAGTCACCAGAACAGAACAAGGAAACACAGCATTGTTCAAAATCAGGAAGATTGTATGCCAGGAATATATCCCATCTCTTTACCTTTTCAATCTATATGCAGAACAGAACATCTAGGAGGCTGGACTCTATAAGGAGGAATGTGTCATATGGATTGAAGGAAGATTCATCAACAATCTGTGTTATGTGGATGACATATCCTTGCTTGCCGAAACTGAGGAGGACCTGAAGCACTTGCTACAGAAGGTCAAGGACTGCAGCCTTCAATATGGAATAAAACACAACAAAGATTCTCACCACTGGGCCATTTGGTATCAACATGATAGATGATGAAGAGAATGAGATTGTTGACAACTTCAGTTTGCTTGGCTCCACAATCAACTCTCTTGGTACCAGCAGCCAGGAAATGAAAGGACATATTGCATTGGGAAAGTCTGCTGTCAGGGACTTCTCCAGAGTACTGAAGAGAAACGATGTCAGTCTGGAGACTAAGGTGCACCTGATCTAGACCATGGTCTTTGCAATCAGAAATCTGGCCAATGACTAGGGATGATAGAAGGAGAATGATGCCTTTAAGCTGTGATGCTGGAGAAGAGTACTAAATATATCATGGACTGCCAGGAGAACAACCAGGTTTGTCCTAGAGAGGGTGAAATCAGGCTGCTTCTTGGAGGCAAGGATTCTGAAGCTTTGTCTGACATACTTTGGGCATATTGCAAGGAGGAACAAGACCTTGGAGAGAGACATCATGCTTGGGAAGGTAGAGGGACAGCACAAGAGAGGAAGAGATGGATTGATTCAGTGACTGGGATAATGGGGTAGGTGGTGTGTCAGAGACAATAAGGTAGGCTCAGGATAAAGCAGGGTTCAGAGCTGTTGTACACAGAGTTACAAGCAACTCGAAGGCACATAGCAACAACAACATATAGAGTCACTATGAGCTGGAACTGACTTGGTGACATGCAAGAGTTGTAACAGTTGAACAGGATGGCCTGGCCCCACAACAGCACACCCTGATGACAACTGCACTCCAGTGGCCTTGCCTCCCCACCACCCTGGCAGCTCAGAAGACGAGGCAGGCATAGCCCCATTCGTGCAAATCCCCAGCCCTACACTTGTCTTCTCCCACATTAATTGGATTTACATCTGGAACAGATGCGATGTTGTAGTCCCTCCTCTGCTCTCCATTTCCCATGAGCTTTGATGCAGGACATAGCTGTGTAATTAACACACACACCAAAAAAGTCCCCTTTGTGAGACTTTGCTATTTTCCCTCCTCGCTCAATCCATTAATGAACTGCAATTCCCCAGACAAGCCCAGAACCAACATACGGCAGCCACTGTGGACAAAGAGATTCTCCATGTAAGCCAAGAGCCAGAGAGTAGAAAACCATCTTTATTAATAGTTCCAATAATTCCCTGAGATGAACTCTGATGCATTATGTGTTGCACTACGGTTAGCAGTTCAAATTCAGCAGCTTTTCTCCTAATAAAGACGAGCAGTCCCCCCCCCCCCCCCCGTAAAGACTTCCAGCCTCAGAAACTTTATGAAGTGCTGCTATGAATCAGAATCAACTCCACAGCAGGAGGGTTTAGTAATTCTTTATTAAAAAAACAAGGGAACAAAAAATCCCATCCGCCTGTAGACTGTGGCTGCCTTGGGGAGATTCTGGATTTCCTTTTTTCTGGGACTTGTTTATAAACTTTTGTTAATCAAACTTACATCTAAGGGAGATGTGGGAATTCAATTGAGAGGGTAAATTTCATTAGGCTCTGGAGGAATACAGGGAAAATTGTGATGAAGTAACAGCAGAAGCTTGGACTTGAATTACTCAAAGAAGCTGATTCCTGTCTTCGTGGGTCTCTAGGAACAACATTCAGAGCTGAGCGTCACCCCTGACTCCTGTGGGGAAGAATTTGGCCCACAAGAGAAAACTCACCTGAGGCAGGTGTGTATACAGAGTCTGCTCTAGAGAAGCACTCAATTTAGTCCAGACTCCTGAATGAATGCTTGTGTGAAACGCAATGTAAATCAAAGATTGTATGACACACAATGTACATGGAATAAACATAATGTATATGAGTTTTATATGTAAACCAATATAAAATTTTAAAAAGTGAAGCCTGAGATGAGGATTCACACAGAAGTGTTGTACAGAGGAGGAGTGCAGAAGGGGAATGAGGAAGCAGGATGTGGCAGGACAGAAACTTGCCAACACTGTGGGCTCAGTTGAGTCTAGCCCACGCTGAAATCCCTGAGGAGTTCTGGAGTGCATTATGACAGCAGATGGTTGTCCCGTCTTCTGGCAATGAGACTCGGCATTGTGGTTGTTAGGTTCTGTCAAGTGAACTAGGATTCATAGCAACTCTGAGAACAACAGATATAAACCTTGTCCCCTGTCATGCGCCGTGCTCACAATCTCTGTCATAATCAAACCCCTGTGTCAGTCCATCTCATGGAAGGTCTTCCCATCTTTCTCTGACCCTCCACCTTTCCCAGCGTGATATCTCTCTCCAAGGATTGGTTCCTCCTAAAAATATGCCCAAAGTAAGTGAGACAAAGTTTCACCCTTCTAGCCTCTAAGAAGCATTCTGGTTGTACTTCCTTCAGGATAGATTTGTTTGTTCCCTGAACAGTCCAATACTCTTCACCAACACCACAATTCAAAGGCATCAATTTTTCTATCATCATTATTCAGTGTCCAACTTTCAGATACATAGGAAGGAACTGAAAAGACCATGTCTTGATTCAGGTGCATTTTGGTCTTTAAACAGACATCCTTGCTCTTTAGAACTTTAGAAAGGTTCTTGACAGCAGGTTTTCCCAATGCAACATGTCTTTTTGTCAAGGGGATGACTTCAAAAAAAGGTCCAGGTGGCTTTTCAAGTAATATCTAGAAAGTTCTGACTTGGATATACAAAAAAGACACTAATATCAGGTGAGAGCAAGATAAAGAAACAGGTTTATTAGACAGTCATAACAGACTATGAACTGGTCAGGACAGACTGACCCCATCTTTATCTGACAAAAGGGTTTATATATCTTTTCCAGTGAGGAGTAGGGTTTACACAGTTGATGATACACAGCTTCTGATGGATTTATGGTGATTGGCTTCTCCTGCCATCTTGTTTGTTTATTTTTGGGAGAAGAGGGTGATGAGTCTATTTCCCTGTGTTATTATTGCCACAGTCATCCATCTTTGTCAAGAACCATTTCTGATTGAACTACTTTATTAGCTTTTCATTTGCCATTCCCCGTCATTTTTATTTCTTGAGTGCTGCTACCATGGATGTTGGTTACTTCTTTTATCCAAGTAAAATGAAATCATTGACATTTTCAGTCTTTTCTCCATCTACCATGATGTTACCTACTAGTCCAGTAGTGAAATTTTTCCCCCCTCAATATTGAGATATAACTTATAGAGAAGGCTGTAGTCTTTGACCTTCTGCAGTAAGTGCTTTAAGTCTTCTTCACGTTTCTGCAAGGAAAGTTGTGACATCTGCGTAACACAGATTGTTGAAGAGTCTTCCTCTTATCTTGATACCAAAGTCATCTTCATAAAGTCCAACTTCTCAAATTATTTGCTCAACATACAGATTGAATAAGTATGAAGAAAGGATACAACCTTGATGCATACATTTCCTGATTTTAAATAATGTCGTTTCCCTTGTTCTGTTTGACCAACTGTTTCTTTGTCTGTGTAGAGGTTTTGCATGAGCACAAGTAAGTGTTCTGGAATTCCCATTTTTCTTGGTGTTCTAACTTCAGATCCTTGCACATTTCATTATTTTATTATAACACTTTGCTTTTTCTTCTCAAATTGCCCTTTGAAATTTTCTGTTCAGCACTATTGCCTCAGCATTCCTTCCCTTTGTTTTGGTTTCATTCCAATGAAACTTTCAGTCTATTTTGACATCCAGTTTGGTCTTTCCCCCCGTCGTTGTAATGATGCTTTGCTTTCTTCATGGATGATATCCTTGATATTATTCCACAACTCATTTGGTCTTCTGTCATTATTCTTCAATGTGTCAAATCAATTTCAGCTTCATAGCAACATACCAGCCACCAGAGTAAGACAAACTAATAGATGAGTAGATTTTTAGTGCCTCTGTATCAGGCTATTGGAGTCTATGAGTGGTGTAAATGGTTAACATGCTCAGATGCTAACTGAAAGATTTAGGATCTGAGTCCCCCTAAAGGTACTTCAAAAGAAAAGTTGGGAATCTACTTCTAAAAAAAAAATTAGCCCTTGAAACCCCTACTGAACACAGATTTACTCTTCCCACAAACGGAAGTCAACATTATTGAAGCTGACTAGACAACATTGGGAGATTTTGTTGTTGTTCTATTGTGTGCTTGGTTTTTGTTCTTAAACCAGTCATTTTCTAGGATTTACCATGGATAAAAGGTATTCTCTAAGACTTTCCAAGGTTACTCTGCAGTCAGTGCATGTCTTGAGCTCAGTTCTCTAGAGAACTAAAACCAATGGAGTTGAAAGAGAGAGAATTCTGGGAAATGGCTCACACACTTGTAGATGTGACATCAGGCTAGAGATTTATCCTAACTTATGTAGCCGCAGGGACTAACAAACCCAAAATCAGCAGGTCAGACAACAAGTTGCTAGCTTCTAAGGCTGATGAATCCAAGATTGACAAGAACTAAGATAGGCCATTGGCTCAAATCCAAAGAACTAGAAGTCAAATGGTGAGCATTCAAGTGTAAGAATTAGCTCCAATAAAAAGAAAGTTTTTTAAAGAAATCCATATATATCTGATATGTATCACCTTCCCAAAGAAACTCCCTTTTAATTGATTGTCTGCACATGGCAGATCACATTATGAATGTGATTACATTATATCATATTTCATCAAGGAAATTGTTATATTACATGAGATCTCATCAAGGCACTACCAAAGCAATTGGTATCCAAGTGCTTGAATCCACAATTAACACACTTGGTATCAGCAATCAGAAAATACGGAGGTGCATTGCACTGGTAAAATCTGCACTTAGGGACCTCTCCAAATTATTGAGGAGTAATGATGTCAGTTTGAGGACTAAGGTGCATCTGATTCAAGCCATAGCTTTTCCAATGACTTGCTATGCACTTGAGATCTGGACAATGAATAAGAACAACAGAAAAATAATTGATGCTTTTGAGCTGTGGTGTTGGAAAGAGCACTGAACATCTCATAGATGGCCAAGAGAACAAACAGATATGTCTTGGAGAGGGTGCAGCCAGAGAGCTTTTTGGAGGCAAAAATTACGAGGTTTGCCCCACATACTTTGGAATGTTGCTAGGAAGTGCAACATGATGCTGGGAAGGGTGGAGGGTTGGCAAAGAAGAGGAAGACCTTCAACCAAGTGGATTGACACAGTGACTGCTGCAAGGGGCTCTGGTATATCAGGAAGTATGAGGATGGAGGAGGATAGAACAGGGTTCAGATATTTTGCTGATAGGGTGGCTATGAGTTGTACTCAACTCAGCGGCACCTAACAACAACAGCAAACCAAAGAAATACAGGCTGCCATGCTGACACGCAGCATTAACAATCATCACAACTCTCTTCAGCTGAGGTTAATACTCCTCACAGGCAGAGAATGGATGCATTGGCCTAAAGAACTATGTCATGGTGGAACCTAACTAATACACCCATTTATTTATTTTTTAATCCATCTATCAAGGCATTTGATGTTTCTGCCCTCTCAGCATCCAGGACTGGTCTCTCATAGAAGAAGACTCCTCATTTATATTGAGAACACACTCCACAGCTCTCTCTGTCCTTTAGAATTCTAACAGAAATCACTCCACCTCCAGATTAGAGGTAAGAAGAATCACAAGGATGGCAAATTAGAGCCTTGCATCTCTGGACTACAGTGATTGGTTGGAGAATATGCATACAATTTAATTAGAGCCAATGAAGCTTGACTTCTATATGCTGTGTGGATATAGAGTTGGAAGAATGTGGAGCTGTAAGACCAACATGGCAGATTAGAGTGTCAAGAATGGAAAGAGAGAGAGTTCCAATGGTATCCTCTAACTAGTAAGCTTTCATTCCTCTCATCAACCTGTTTTCTGTACACTATTGCACAAAAATGTATCACTATAAGTTGTTCCGTATCCATTTTTATTATAAATTAAATATCTATCTTTATTTA
>NW_006399902.1:1057265-1093305 GCF_000299155.1 Elephantulus edwardii | reverse complement strand
TGCTTGGTAGGGTGGAGGGACAGCGCAGGAGGGGAAGGCCCTCTATGAGGTGGATTGATTCAGTGACTGGGGTGTGTCGGAGACAGTGCGATTGGCACAGGACAGAGCAGAATTTAGGGCTGTTGTACATAGTGTCGCTGTGAGTCACAAGCGACTCAACGGCACATAACAACATCACAAGTCTCTGATTCTCAGTTCTCATTTTCTCGGGATATATTCCAAGCAGTGGAATAAATGAGTCACATGGAATTTCTATGTTTAGCTTTCTGAGGAAATGCCAAACTACCTTCCAGAGTGGTTGCACCATTTGACAATCCCACCAAGAATATCTTAGAGTTCCTATCTCACCACATCCTCTCCAACATTTATTACTTGCTGTCCTTTTAAACTTTGCCACTTCTACTGGAATGAGACAGTATCTCATTGTGATTTTTATTTGTATCTCTCTTATTGCCAGTGATTTTGAGCATTTCTTCATGTGTCTGTTGGCAATGCAAATTAACTTCCTCCATTGAAAATTCTTTCCATGTTTTTTGCCTATTTTGAAATTGTGTTATTAGTCTTTTTCTTGCGGAGTCCCTCTAGGATTCTATAAACTGTTTTATAATCCAATTGTGTAAAGAGTTATTCAGTTTCCACATGAGTGGTTTTGTAAGTTTTTGGTTGGGTTTTTTTTTTTGTAACCTATTGTGGTTAATTTCTAGTGTTATGGCATTGTGATCTGAGAAGATACTTTGTATTATTTAATTTTTTTATTATTTTGTTGAGGCTTGCATTGATCTATTCTAGAGAATGTAGCATGTACACTTGAGAAGGAAGTGAATTGAGTTTTAGTTGGGTACCATACCCTGAGTATATCCATAAGATCAAGTTGGTTGATTATATAGTTTAGATCTTCTGCATCTTTGTTAAGTTTATTTTGTGTTGACCTATCCTTTGGTGATTGTGGTGTGTTGAAGTCTCCTGCCGCTATTGTGGTGCTATTTCTTTCTTCAATTCTGTTAACCATTGTGTTATGTACTTTTCAAGTCCATCATTTGGTGCATAAATGCTGACCAAGGTTATGTCTCTTTGATCTATTGTGCCTTTAATCAGTATGTAATGCCCTTTCCTATCTTTGATGGTGGTTTTCATTCTGAAGTCTGTTTTGTCAGAGATTAGTATTGCCACTCCTGCTTTTTTGAGGTTACTGTTTGCTTGGTGGGTTTTTTTCCCCCAGCCTTTGATTTTGAGTCTGTTTTTCTCTTCTTTTTTTTTTTAGATGTGTCTCTTGTAGGCAACATATTGATAGACTTTTTTTTCTTAGGCATTCTTCTCTTTTTCTCTTGATTGGCACATTTACTTCATTCACATTAAGTGTGATTATTGTCAGGCCATTTTACTTTTGCCATTTTGCTGTGTTTCCTTTTCTGTTGTTTCTTTTACTATGATCCATCCACTTTCCTTTGGTGTCTCCATGTACAAGACTTCACTTAAAATTTCTTGTAGTTTTGGTTTTATTTTCACAAATTCCTTAAGTTGCTTATTTTCTGCAAAGTATCTAATTTCCCCTTAATATTTTATGGAGAGCTTTGCTGCTCTGTGATCCTTGACTGGCAATTGTTTTCTTTCAACTTTCTGTATATGCCATCCCATTGTCTTCAAGCTTGCATGGTTTCTTCTGAGAAATCAGAAATTAGTGTAATTGTTTCCCCTTTGTAGGTGACTGTTTTTCTCATGCTGCTTTTAGAATTCTATCCTTATCTTCTAATTTGGAGAATTTGATTATGATATATCTTGATATTTTTCTTTTGGGGTCTAGACTATTTGGTATTTGCTGTGCTTCTTGAATGTGGATTTTCTCATTCTTCAAAATATCAGGGATGCTTTCTTCTAGTACTTCTTCCACAGTTTTCTCTATGACTTCCCTTTCACTCCCATGTTCTGGAATTGCAATCATAGATATGTTGTTCCTTTTGATGTCATCCCACATGATCCTAATGTTTTCTTCATTTCCTTTACATCTCATCTCTGATTTTTCTTCTAGCATGTTTCCAGTGAGCCTCTTGTCTTCCAACTCACTGACTTTCTGTTCCATCTCTTCATTTCTACTTTTTTGTCCCATCAGTGTGTTGGACACTTCTGCCATAACATTCTGTCTTTATATTCTGGGTTGCATTTTCATGCTTTTCTGTTATCTCCAGTACTGTTTTGGCTGTAGCCTCTCTGTATTGTGATTATTTTTTAAGTTATTTTACCTCTTTATCTATACTATTAATTATTTATTCCATATTTTACATTTTCTTCCATAGCTGTTCAAGTTGCTCCTCATCAATATGTTTTTTCTGGATTGTTGTCTCTGGGGTATTTGCTTTCTTAATGACTTTCATAGTTTCTTCTATCATTTGCATCTTCTTCTGTAGCTGTTCAAATAACTCTACATCAACACATTTCTTCTGGTTCTCTCTATCTGGAGTATTCATCGGGTCTGCCTTTTTAAGAGAAGGTTTATTTTGTTTTTTCATGATGACTGAGGCAGACTGCTGCTTTCTTGACATTGTGTGAGTCTTTTCTTAGTAGACACTAGGTTGTTGTAACTATATAGTGACCCAGGGTATGACAATGTTTTGTGAAGGACCTGTATATCAATACTCCCCTCTTGGGAAGAACAGTCAACCAGGAGTGGGATGACTGTTGCCCTCCTGAAACTGCACCTCCACCTGGCCTCTTGCACTGAGCTTAAGAAATCCCACATGATATAGCTAGATTGCAATGTTTCACACAAAGTACCTGTGATATCAGTGCTCCTGGCACTGGAGAGCAGGGGTAGCAGCTGAGAGATCTCCAGGCAGCAGGGCATTGAGGTATCCAGGCAGCAGGGACAGCAGTTTAGTGTTCTTGTGGTCTAAAACTGCAGCCTCTCAACCTGGCAGGAAGTGGTTCTGCTGCTGGCCAGAGTGTGAGTACACCTAGGCTGGCCTGCAGCCTTTAGCAGATGCTGGGGAAGTGGTGGCTGGAAGGTGCTCCTGGGCCAGCCATGCCACACATGTACTGGTGTCTTACAGCAGGATAAAGGCAAGGTCTCCCAAGAGCAGGTCATGCAAGAGATAATGTGTGTGTTTTATATCCCATTGTAAGTTGAATTATATTCCTTTGAGAAAGTGTGTCTTATTCTCTATACCTGTTAATATAACTCTGTTTAGATATAATATTTTCTTTTATGTTAATGAAGTCATCAGAATATGTTGGGTCCTAAATCTAATCATTTCTGTGAGATGTCTTATTAAAAAATGGAAAACAGATACAAAGAGAACACACATAAAACAGATGTCATACAAGGATACCACAGAGAATTCCTAGCAGACAGTGTAAGTTAGGAGAAGGAATCAATATTAAAAAGAACCTATTTTGGTTCAGTGCAATACCAATACAGATACCAAATTCATTTTTCAAGGATATGAAAAAAGAAATTGTCAAATTTATTTGGAGAGGCAAAAGACCCCAACTAAGCAAAACACTTCTGAGAAACAAAAATGAAGTTGGAGGTATAGCACTCCCTTACCTCAAAACCACACAATGATAGTAACCAAAACATCATGGTCCTGGTACAATGACAGGTACATAGAACAGTGGAAGAAAACTTAGAACCCAGAAATAGACCTAGCTATCTATGGTTAACTGATATTCAACAAGGAAATCAAACCTACCAAATGGGGAAATGACAACCTCTTCAACAAATGGTGCTGGCAAAACTGGACTGCTATGTGCAGAAAGCTGAAACAGAATCCACATCTCACACCATACACAAAAATCACCTCAAGGTGGATAAGAGACTTGGGAGTAAACCCAAAACCATGAAGCTCATTAGAGAAAAATTGGGATCAAGCTTAGAAGCCCTAGTCTACAGTGTAAAGAGATTGCCAAATACAGCCAAAAATGTACAATCTGAAGAGGATAAAATTGATGAATGGGAACTTCTAAACATTAAATCCCTGTGTTCATCAAAAACTTTTTCCAAGGATGAAAAGAAAACCTACTGACTGGGAACAAACATTTGGCAATACCATCTCAGACAAGAGTCTTATAACAAAAGTTTATAGAACACTCCTGGGCTCCACAAGGAAAAGACTGATAACACAGTTACAAAATGGACAAAATACATAGAACGAATTTTCACAGAGGAAAATATTTAAATGGCCAACAAACATATGAAGAAATGCTCCAAATCACTGGCAATAAGAGAGATACAAATCAAAAGCACAATGAGATACCATCTCACTCCAGTAACAGTAGAAAAAAAAGTAATAAATGTTGGAGAGGATGTGGTGAGATAGGAACTCTTTTACATTATTGATGGGATTGTACAATTGTACAGCCACTCTGGAAGGCAATTTGGCACTTTCTCAAAAAGCTGAACATAGAAATTCCATATTACCCAGCTAATCCAGTGCTTGGAATATACTCCAAGAAAATGAGAACTGAGGCAGAAACAAAGACTAGTACACCAGTGTTCACAGTAGTGTTATTCACCATCACAAGAACATGGAAACAGCCCAGATGTCCAACCACAAACAATGAATTGAGATGTTGTGGTGCATTGATACAATGGAATACTACACAGCACACAGAAGCAATCATTTTGTAAATTACTACCTAACTTGGGAGGGACTGGAGAGCATTATGCTGAGTGAACTAAGTCAGTCATAAGGACAAACACTGTGTAAAACCATTATTATAAAATGAGTATGAGTATCCAAGGCAGGGGCAAAGAGTAGAAATAGAGGGGTGAAGATGAGAGGGGTAGGGTGTTAATCATATGGGTGAGTAGGGTGAAGGAAATAGGAAGGATCTTTTGTCAAATACAATGAATTCAAACTTTGTAAATAAATCAGAGTAAAATTTTAAAACATTTTTAAATAAAAAGAACCTAATTTGAACCTTAAGCCTCCAGAATTATGAGGTAATAAACTTTTTTTAAAACCACCTACTTGTGATATTTTTGTCATGCATTCTCCCTTTCTCTCTGCCTCTCTCCCTTATCTCTCTCTCTCTCTCTCTCTCTCTCTCTCTCTCGCTCTCGCTCTCTCTCTCTCTCACACACACACACATACACACATATTGCCATTGAGTCAGAGCTAACTCATAGCTGGCACTCACAGGTTTTCAGAAGCTATATATTGCACCAATGAAATTTCCTATCTTTCTCTGGTAGATTCAAACCACCTGCATTTGAGTTAGTTGTACAACTTCTTATTCACTAGGCCATGTTGTTGTTTGGTACCATCAAGTGAGTACAATTCATAGTGATCCTATGAACAGATCTGAATCTAGTCCTGTCCTGTGCCATCCTCACAATCTCTGACACACTCAAGCCCATTGCTGCAATCACTGTGTCAGTCCACCTTGTTTGAGGGTCTTCCTCTCTTTCACCACCCCTCCACTTTTCCAAGCAAAGAATAGCCTCTCTTACAACAATGAAAAAAATATGTGAGATGAACCTTTATCATCTTTACCTCCAAGGAGCACTTTGACTACACCTTCACCAAGACATATCTATTTGTTCTCTTGGCATTCCATGGGATATTCAGCATTCTTATCCAACACCACAATGCAAAGGCATCAGTTCTTCTCTGTCATCCTTATTCATTGACTAACTCTCAGATGCCTAGCAAGTGACTGGAAAGACTATGGCCTGAATTAGATGCACTTTAGTTCTCAAATTGACATCCTGTTCCTCAATAATTTGGAAAGATCCCTTACTACAGACTTTTCCAGTGCAACTTGCCTCCTACTCTCCTAATTGATGGTACCAAGTGTATGGTAGATGGAAAAAAGACTGAGACTGTCAATTACTTCATTTCACTTTGATCCACTGGGCCATAGAACTAAGTAACCACGAAATGCACATTATCTTAAACCTTATAACCATGCCTATGAAATAGGCTTCATTATCACCCCATTTTTTTGTCAGTTGAAACATTTGTGTTACTTTTGACCAGCCAGATTTCTACTTTGATATGAAAAATATACAAATAAGCATGCACACACATATACACTATAGACCATTTTCTTCTCTTGCTTACATGTTGTCGTTGTTGTTATGTGCCTTGAAGTTGCCCGAGATACATGGCAACCCTATGTACAACAGCTCTGAGCATTGTCCTATCTCAAGCCAGTCTCACTGTCTCTGACACACCTACCCTCATTACTGTGTCAATCCATCTCCTCTAGGGTCTTCCTCTCTTACGCTGTCCTTCTACCCTTCCAAGTGCAATGTCCTTCCTTCTCCAAGGACTGGTCCCTCCTGGCAACATGCCCAATGTATGTAAGGTGGAGCTTCAAAATACATTTTTCCAAGGAACAACCTAATTTCACACTCTCCAGGACAAACCTCTTTGTTCTTTTGAAAGTCCATGGTTCAATACTCTTCTCCAGAACCACAACTCAAAGGCATCAATTCTTCTTCTGTCATCCTTAATCCTTGTCTGTCTTTCTGATGCATAGCAAATAATTGCAAAGACCATGGCCTGGATCAGGTGCTCCTAAGTCTGTAGACTGACATTGCTGCTTCTCAGTACTCTGGAGAGGTCTCTGATAGCAGATTTTCCCAGTGCAATTCATCTTTTTATTTCCTAACTGCTGGTGCCAAGAGTATTGATTGTGAAGCTGAGCAAGCTGAAATTTTTAACAATCTCAATCTCTGCATCTATCATGGGGCTGTCAACTGGCCCAGTGGTGACAATCTGTCTTTTCTTGATGTTGAGTTTATTCCATTTGGAAGACTGCAGTCCTTGACCTTTTGCAGCAAATGCTGACCTGCAGGTTACTTGAATATTTTTTATCTTTCTGTTTCCCTATTGTGTACTTAGGCACCTGGTTTCACAGTAGTTAAAACATTAATCTGCTAACGAAAAGGCCAGAAGTTCAAACTCATCTGCTACTCCATGCAAGAAAGATGTGGCTGTCTATTCCCAAAATATTACATCCTTGGAACCTGCATAGGCAGGTCTGCTCTGGGCTACAGAGTTGCTATTGTATGGGAGTCAACTTGATGACAATAGTTTTGATTTTTTACTTCGAATAGCCTGGTTTTGAGTTGGTATGTGTTTATTTTGTTTCGGGATTTTTTTTTTTTTAGTATCTACTCTGGATATGCATCACATATTCATATCACAGTCTACTAGTGTCATTATTTTACTAGTTTTAATTAATATAGAAACCTTACCTCCCTTTGCATTCTTTCGCACACCCCTGTATTATAAAATCAGTGTCTTAGCTATTTCCTCCGCATACATTTGGGAACATCAGACTGGATTGTAATTTTTGCTTCAACCATTAAACACAATTTAGAAAATATAAGAGGAGAAGGAAAGCTTATTACTTATTGTGTTAACCTGTATTTTTACTTATGTATTCTTCCTTCCTGATATTTCAATATTGCTTTTTTTATCATTTCCTTTGGCCATTTTTAGGGAAGATCTACTACAAGAAAGTTCTCTTTGTTTTCCTTCATCTGAGACTGTCTGGATTTGACATTTTTGCTGAATATGGGATTCTGTGTTGACAGCTCTTTTTCTTTTTTTTTTTAAAGCACTTGAAAAATACTATGCCACTTCTTTCTACCCTCCATGGTTGCTGATGAGAAATCTGCTGTCATTCTAATTGGGTTTCGCCTTCTGGATAAGCCTCTTTGCTCTTGCTGCTTTCATGATTTTTTTTCTCTGTGTTGTTAGTTTTCAGAAGTCTGACCATGATAAAGCTTAATGTGGACTTATTTGAATGTATCCTGTTTGATAGTATCTCTGTTCAATCTGTAGTCTTAAGTCACTTGCAAAATTTGAAATTTTTCCATCACTACCTCTTTAATAACTTTTTCAACCCTTCACTTTTTCCTCTTCTGAAATTCTGGTAATATAAATATAGATCTTTTGTTGTACCATCTCAGATTCTTCCATTCCTTTTTTTCTTATTATTCAGTATATTTTATTTCTCTTATTCAAACTGGATTCTTTCCATTATCCTGTGTATTTACTGATTGTTTCCTTTGTCCATTCTATTAATCTGTTGAGGCTGTCCATTTAGATTTTTATTTCAATTATTGTATTTTTTAATTTTGGAATTGCTACTTGGTTATTCTTTATCTTTTCTATTTTTGAGGTGGGATTTTATATTTTTTACATTTGTTTTAAAGTGGCAAGAAGCTGCATTGCAATCCCAGAGGTACATGGTTTGAATCCACCAGATGCTCTGCTGGAGAAGGAGGGACAATCTCTTCCTGTACCAGTGGGATCTGATTTGACAGTACAAATAAACACAATAATAAAATACAAAAAATTTAAAACCCTTATAATTGTTTATTAAATAATTTCACAATGGCTGCTTTAAAATATTTGTCAGATCATTTCAATATTTGATTTATCCAAATGCTGATTTTTTTTATTATCTTTTATCATTCAAGTTGTGATGTTTCTGGTTCTTGACGTAATTGTTACTGTATTTTGGATGTTAGAAATCTCAGCTCCACACAATGCTACTGACATCATGGATGGGAGAACTGAGGGTTGATTTATACCACATCATTACTAGAGGATGGAAGTTCAGATTCCCAAGAAATCCCTTTGACATCAGGCGAGGATGGTGAAATTGAAAGCCAAATATCTCCACCTTTAACCATCTCATTCCACTTCTTTGGTACAAGACTGAAGTAAAGGCTCATTTCCCCTCTGGGTCCCATTGGCACTTTCAGGGAGCAGGGATGGAATGTCAAATAGACCTGAGCCAATTAATTTTGCCTTATTAATGCTGAAGAGTATTGAAGATACACTACAAGAGTATTGAATATACCATGGACTTCTGGGAAAACAAATAGATTTGTCCTGGAGAGGGTGAAGCCAGGCTGTTCTTAGAGGCAAGGATTCTGAAGCTTCATCTGACATACTTTGGATATGTTGCAAGGAGGGACCAGTCCTTGGAGAAAGATGTCATGCTTGGGAGAGTGGAGGGACAACACAGGAGAGGAAGAACCTTGATGAGATGGATTGATTCAGTGACTGGGGTAATGGGAGTGGGTGTGTCAGAGATGGTGAGATTGGCATAGGCTAGGGCAGAGTTTAGGGCTATTGTATATAGGGTTGTTATGAGTCACAGGTGACTCAACAGCACATAACAACAACAACAGCAACAATGTTGAAGACACACATATCATTGATAACACATGCAAGCAAGATTCTGCTGAAAGTTATCCAAAAACAACAGGAACAGCACATCAGCAAAAAACTACCTGAAGTGCAGGTTGGGATTAAAAGAGGCCATGGTACTAGGGATATTATAGCTAATGTTAGATTGATCTTGGCTGAAAGCAGGGAGTACCAGAGGAATGTCTATCTGTGTTTCATTGACTATGCAAAGGCATTTGACTGTGTGAATCGCAACAAATTGCTGCTGACTCTGAAAAGAATGAGAATCCCAGAACACTTGATTGTGCTTATGCGAAGCCTATACTTGGACCAGGAATTATTCATCAGAACAGAGCAAGGAAACACTGCATGGTTCAAAATTGGGA
Organism: Elephantulus edwardii; assembly: GCF_000299155.1. Lineage (NCBI taxonomy): Eukaryota > Metazoa > Chordata > Mammalia > Macroscelidea > Macroscelididae > Elephantulus > Elephantulus edwardii. The sequence continues at coordinate 1,083,764 of NW_006399902.1, read as the reverse complement.
TGAGTGAACGTCAGGAATGTGTCCTATCTCCATACCTTTTTAATCTATATGCAGAACAAATTGTCTGGGAGACTGGGCTCTATGAGGAGGAATGTGGCATCAGGATTGAAGGAAGACTCATCAACAATCTGTGTTATGCTGATGACACAACCCTACTTGCTGAAACAGAGGAGGACCTGAAACACTTGCTGCAGACGGTCAAAGACTGAAGCCTTCAATATGTATTGAGGCTCAACATCAAGAAAAAGATTCTTACTACTGGGCCAATTGGTAGCATCATGATAGATGGTGAAGAAATTGAGATTGTTAACAACATCTTTAGTTTGCTTGGCTCCACAATCAACACTCTTGGTACCAGCAGCCAGGAAATAAAAAGACAAATTTCACTGGAAAAGTCTGCTGTCAGAGACCTCTCCAAAGTACTGAAGAGAAACGATGTCAATCTGGAGATGAATGTGCACCTGATTCAGGCCATAGTCTTTGCAATACTTGTTATGCATCAGAAAGCTAGACAATGACTAGGGATGATAAAAGGAGAATGATGCCTTTGCACTATGGTGCTGGAGAAGAGTATTGAATATACCATGGACTGCTAGGAGAACAAACAGATTCATCCTAGAAAGGGGGAGACCAGGATGCTCCTCGGAGGCAAGGATTCTGAAGCTTCATCTGACATACTTTGGACATATTGTAAGATGGAGCCAGTTCTTAGAAAGGGATGTAATGCTTGGGAGGGTGGAAGGACAGCACAAGAGAGGAAGACCATGGATGAGATGGATTAATTCAGTGACTGAGGTAATGGGGGGGTAGGTATGTCAGAGACAATAAGATTGGCACAGGAGAGAACATGGTTTAGAGGTTGCTATGAGTCACAAGTGACTCAATGGCACATGACAACAACAACAATGCTGAAGAAGGAGGAAGCAGAGTACCAACTAACCCCACCTTACACTGATAGCTTTGCTTCATATTACTCCATTCAGTCCTACTGCTGCCTGGTGACTTCTACTGATACTCATTCACGCACCAGCCAGAACTGACTCATATATGACCCTCCATTGGTTTTCAGAGGCTGTAAATTGTAAAGAAGATTGCTCATCTTTCTTCTGAGGAGCTACTGATGAATTTGAACCACTAGAGAGGTATTGCATCTGGGTTAGCAGTGCAACTTCCTGTAGACTATGTCACCAGAGCTCCCTCCAGTTGGTCCTAGAGATGTAATAAAAAGTGACAGTAGCTGCCTGCTTAGAAAGAATGGAGGCTGCAATAGAGTAGATCATGTTCCTGCTAGGTCCCACTGAACATGCATGTGTGTGATGGGAGAGGAAGGGTTTTTCTGTTGCTGTTGGGCTGAAATAGAACAGGGACTGATAAAAATTATTTTCTTTTGTTAGGCTACTCTTTTCTCAGTCCTTTAGCTAGACTTTCTTCCAATATTTTTTCTCTGTACCTGTCAGTGGCTGTGTGTTGGAGACCTTCATAGGACATGAGAAAGAATAAGGAAATCCAAGAAGACTCACCACTGTGTCGTTTCTCAAGTCCTGAGGTCCCAAGGCAGTCACCTTCTTCTTTCAACCTTCATAACTTTCCTATGATTCTTGCTATATTATATCCATATTATATCCAGCATTTTCTATTTAGGAAAGACTTGGGTTGCCAGAAATGGAAACTTCCTCCTTTAGGTAGTCCAAGACCACTCTTAAATACAAGAAGGGAAACTTGGCTTAATTCCCACAATAAATCATGTCCCCATGATTACATATGTCCATGGCAACCCATCTGCTTCCTGTGTAATACCATCAGTTGCATGTGTACAGGTATATATGTAATTTCTCAACTAATATCAGTTCCTATTTTTCCACCTTAAAATAGAGTCCTATCAGGACTCTGAGGGCAGGGATATGTTCTCCCTGTTGCCGTATCCTCCATACCAAGCATTGAACTTGGTATATGGTGGGTGCTCACACATTTATGATGATTAATCCATATATAAATACATATTAAGATTCTTCTACATGTAAGCCTTGTGCCAGATGTGGAGGATAACAGGTTGCAAAGACACAAGACCCCAAATCAGAAGTACTCAATATTCTAGTAGGGGTAGTGGAATGACAAGCAGAACAAGAAAATAACCTTATGGGCAGGCTGAATTGAGGTTAGGTAAGGGTTCCCTAAATAGATAGTCAGAGAGAATTCCCCAAAGTAGTGGTATCTTAGAGGTATGGACATCCTGGGCTTCCTGGCAGAGGGAATAATAACAAGTGACAAAAATGCTAATATGGGGATGTTGTTGCCGTTGTGTGTCATCAAGTCAAAACCAACCCATAGTTGACCCTCCAGACAGTAAATTGATCCCACAGAAGGAGACTGCCCATCCTCCTCCAATGGAACAGCTGGTGGATTTGAGCCACATACCTTCGTGATTGCAGCGTAGCTTCTTCTTCTTTTTTTTTTTTTGGATTCTGCTTCTTTATTATTTTATATAGTTAGTTTCACCTATAATTTTTTTTGTGGAAAATTCTTTTTTTTAATTTCATTTAGTTTGTTTATTTTTCATTTCAATGAACATCTACAGAGATTTTGGAATTCCATTCATTCATTGTTGCACCCTTCTCCCCACACACCCCGTTTGCTCCTCTCCTTGAAAAGCAAAAGAAAAACTACCTCATTGGTACACAATCCCCCCGCACCTCCCCAAACCCCAATGGGTGACCCTGGAGGACATTATGCTGAGTGAGGTATCTCAGTCACAAAGGGACAAATGCTATATGGTGCCACTGTTGTAGAATGAGGCTGGCATTGGGGTGGGGGTAAGACTGAGAAAAACTGGATGAAATATGTTCACGACATTGAAGTCTATGGGGGAGAGAATAGTCTAAAAGTATTGTATTTTAGGGCATTATTTTTATCGTAGGAGTATGCAGCGTAGCTTCTTAACGCTAGGCCACCAGAGCTCCTAGTGGTAAAATGAGGATGAGTTGATGTATTTCTGGAACCACAAAGAAGGCAGTTGCTAGAGAGAGAGCAAAGCACTAGATCCTATAGGTTTTCCTGCGTCAATGAAGGAGGTAAATGGGAAGCCATTGAAAGACTGGACAAGTGATAAAGAGGTATGCACTGGTTTGGGTTTCAGGAAGGTCTCTCTGCTACCAAGAGTCATGCCGCAGGGACCAGTTACAGAGGCTATTGGACATTAGATGAGAAGTGAGGGAATATCTGACTTAGCTTAGAGAAGGAGCTTAATGAGCTGAATGGATGGTAGCTTAGGGAATGAGTGAATGATACTCCACGTGCAGAGGAGGATGAACAAGTCACAGTGGTATGAAGTGTGGGGAGCACTTGGAACACTGGAGATGTTGCCTCATTAGAATTTGGTTTCTCCATGCTCTCAGCTCAGGGCTTTTTACCCTCCCAAGGGCCTCTGCAGCTTGGAAGGGAATGCTTGTCAGCTGGCTCCTTGCAGAAGCAGATGGTGTTCCTGCACCTTCTGCTTGTGACTTCTCATGGCAGGTGCCAATTGGGGACCAGCTGCCTCATCTAAGTGCTCCAAAGCTGGATCCTCCACGGAAGCATCTCCCCCAAATTCTCATCTGCTAAATCTAGCTCACCTCCCTTCAGGCCAACCTGCCTGCCACTGCCTGCCACAAATCTAACTTTCCATATAGAGATTGTAGATGAGTCCTTACTTTGAAAACGGCTTCATTGCTTTTGAAGCTGCCTTCCAAGCCTGGAATCTCCACCAAGAATCATGAAGGCAAAGTGGTTGAGGTCCTCTGGGATATCATTCACTTTACTTTTTCACTTACTCACTTTTTCAGTGGAGAAAATGAACATCAAGAGAGAACAGGTTCCCCAGGCTTTGTGGGTTAATAATTAAAGGATGTGGAATTTGGGATCAGCTACATCTTGGACTTACTTTCTAATTCTTCCACTATAACTGATATTTTGTGCAGATGGGTTTACTTCTCCATGTTTTCCTCATCTGGAACCTGAGATAATACTAATATCTAAAACTCTGTGCTGTTTTGTTGTTATTGTTATTGTTAGTTGTTACTGAGTCAATTCTGCCTCACAGTGGTCCCCCAAGGGTGTGGAGTAGAACTGCTCATGTGGATTTCAAGGCTATGACTTTTTGAAAGGAAATAATCAAGTCAGTCTCCTGAAGTACCACTGAGTGGGTTCAAACTACCAACCTTACAGTTTTTAGTAGGGCCCTAGCCACATGTGCTACCAAGAATGCCTAGGCTCTGTTTTACACCTTTTTCACTTATTTAATCCTCAGAATCACCCCATGAGGTAGGTACTCACCCAGCCTGTAAATACAGAGCTGGGATTCAAAGCCAGCCAACCCGGCCACCAAGTCTCTGCGTTCAGCTCCAGTACTGCCCTATCTCCAGTTATGTTGAGATGACCTTGAAGGGCGGTTGATCCATGTCTGTGAAGGGCTAAGTACCTTCGTGAACTGTCCATTAGAGCACAGAGAGAAGAGCCAGGAGTGGAGAAGCTCAGGGAGCTTCGGGGAGCCCAACGAGTGAGGGAGGCTCGAGTTTGAAGGCTAGTTTTACAGAAGGCACTCCAGAGAAGAGTAACCTGAGTCATTGTATCAGGAGCCAGACAGGGATGCAGGGTGAGCAAAGGGCACATCATAGGCCATTCTCAGATAATGCCAGGAATAGACTGGGGCAACGAGCTTGTAGTGGGAAGCTCTGGTGGTCTAGTATGCAGGGAGTTGTATTGCTAATCCAAAGGTGGGGCCTCCCAGGAGGTTCAAACCCACCAGTGATTCTGTGAGGGAAAGATAGGCACTCTTCTCCTGTGCAGTTTGAAGCCTTAGAAAACCTCCTAGAGGGTCAGCTATGACTTGGTTCTGGTGCAGTGACAATGAACTGTAAAGCTTGAGGTGGGGAGGACAATGAGCAGCTGCTGGGGTAGGTGCTGGGCCGCGTATAACCAGATCCCACACCCTCAATTCCACAGACATGGAAAGATCTCTCAGTGTGTTTGGGGTACCCTTCACTCTTAATATTGAGAGCTGCATACTGAGGTGGTTCGGGGGCCAACTCTTACCTACCGGGCCAGGGGGTTTCTGGCCATCTCAGCTTCCCCTGTTTTCTCCCCCATTCTTCCCTCTCCTTCTGAGGCTGTTTTGGTGCATTAAGTGAAGGGCAGCCTCATTATGGAGGCCGCGAGCTCATTAGCAGGCAGCTGGAGGGGTGGGAGACCACTCTGAAGGGACAGAGTGGGGGCAGCCTGAGCAATGATAAACATCGGTGCAGGGCTCCACGGGATACTGAATCTAGTGTAGGTAGATATATTGGCTTTTTAAAAAAAAACCTACCATCACATTTGATGGTCACAACAATCTATGCACTGAGTTGTTACTGGAACCACCTCCTTTTAAGGCTGTGGTTACGAGCACAGAGTGGGAGGACCACTTCAGTAAAGTCAGACAGCTGGGAGGCAGCCAAGCTAATATGCAAATCCTAGTCCCAAAGCTTGCTGACTTTTAGAGGGCTCTTGACATCTTTACCTGCCCTCACAACAATCCTGTGAGGGAGTGACCATTATTATCTCTATTTTAAAGAAAAACAATCAAAACCAAAAAATCCCACAAATCCAGAGATCAAAATCCCTATCCAAGATCCCGACCAAAGTCACACAGCAGTAGTTCTCTTACCCTCGATCTTGCTCCTTCCCTTAGGAATGGAATTGGAATTTTCCCGGAAAAGACACAAGCCTTATTACAAGGCTGTGGCCTTGGACCTAGATGGGACCAGCGTCTCCACCTCCTTCCCTACCTCTACCTCCCTTGGACCCTGGAGTTAATGAGGGACTAGAGTGTGAAGTTGATCATGCTGCCACGTCAGGCACAGATTATGGTGTGTACCTCAGGAGGTGAAAAAAGACAGGAGGTTAGGGCTGCAGGGAAGAGACCCACAGGCCAGCTCATCTATGTCCTCCCTTGGTCCCCCCATTGAGAGTTCAGAGCTTTTAAGAAGGATGTTCAATGATCCCAGGCTGGTAGGGAGCTGTATCACCTCCACTCTGAGACTCTGGGTGCCTGGTGGTAACTGTCATAATATTATAGGACAGTGTCCCACCTGGAGACGTGACTGTTCAAGCCTGACAAGGGAACCTTCCCTCAGACACCTTGTAGAAGCAGGGAACTAATTGCTACTTGGTTTTCTCTTAGAGGCTCTGGCCCAGAGGGACACAGAAATGGTCTTTTGAGGTACAACCAGGGTACTTTCTAGAGGTAGAGATAATGAACCCTTGTCTCACATACTTTGGACATACTATTAGAAGGGACCAGTCATTGGAATGAAGAGCATGCTGGGAAAGGTGGAGGGTCAGAGACAGAGAGGAGTACCCTCAAAAAAATAGTGGGCTGACATTGTTCAATGGTGATAATTTAATAAAACATAATGAATGGGAATGACTGTCTGAAACACAATGTGAATGAAGGATAGTGTGAAACACAATGTATACAAACTTTGTAAGCAAACAAATATAAAAGAAATTAAAAAAAAAAAAAGATGGATTGGCACAGTGACTGTCCCAGTGGGCTCGAGCAGGATATGGCACGGCACTATGTTTATAGAATCATAATGAGTCATATCAGCTTCTCAAAGAAGACTATCAAGAACAGTGAAGAATTTGGGTTTTCTTCTTCCTTTCAGCCTTTTCAAGGAACTAATGTTTCTGCTTGGGTAGAAGGTTCTAGAGGCAGGATTGCATGTGGGAGAACGTATACCAGTGATTACTATGATCCACACCACCATCACTCACAGCCTTGCTTGCTGAAAATGAGGAGGATTTGAAGCACTTGTTGCAGAAGATTAAGGAATGCAGTCTTCTGTATGGATTGCATCTCAATGTCAAGAAAACAAAGATTCTTACCACTGGGCCAATAGGCAAAATCATAATGGATGGAGAAGTGATTGAAACTGTCAACAACTTCATGTTGGTTGGATCCACAATTAACATCTTTAGAAGCTGCAGTTAAAATAAGGAGATGCATTTCATTGGGAATGTGTGCAATCAGGGACCTTTCCAAATTATTGAAGAGTAATGACGTCATTTTGAGGACTAAGGTGCTTGTTCTCCCTCCCCTGTGGCCCCAGGCCAGCCCAGCCCACAGGACAGCAAGTCTCCCCTTTCCCCCTCCAAGAATCCTCCATTCACACAAGTCTCCCAATGTAATGTAAGTTCTGCTTCTCCAGCACCCAGACCAATCCTCCACCTCAGTTTCTTCAGGAACTGCTGGTGAGACAACTCTCCCCCTCTTCCTTGTTTATGAAGTTAATTTTTTAATCTAAATTCAGAACTTTGGAAAGTATCTGTATTACGTTCCATCTGCCTAATCCCACATATGTCAGCTGGAAGCCAACAGCGTGTTAGATATCCCTTCTAGCATCTGTCTTTTATGGACTGGTTTGTCTTTGTTGTTCTTCCAAAATACCTGAGCTGGAGCAGAGCCTTGTGGCCCTCCACTGGAGACAGCCTCTTTTAGGCCAGTATCCAGGCACTTTTCAACTTGTTCAACTTGACTGATATCATCCAACCATGGTTTGCTGGTCTCTGTCTGTCCCTCCTTCTCTTCACCCCCTTCCCCATCTCTGTTTCTCTTCTTATTGTTCCTTTTCTCTCTCTCTTTGTCCCTCTCTCTCTTCCTTCTCTGTATCTCCTCATTCTTCTTTCTCTCTGTTTTCCTTTTCTTTTCTCTCTCCTTCCTCGACCTTCTCTCTCATGTTGATGGTCAAGGTGATAGCCACAGAGCATTGTCCTTCTTTACCTGCCCCAAAGAGGCCGTAGGGCTGCTCAGGCCACAGTCAGGGCAATGTCCAGAGCCTGGTGGTGAGGAGAGGAGGAATCACAGGCCCACATGTCCATCATGCACCAAAGCTAGGAAGATCATGCACAATAACCATATCAGAGCATTGCAGAATATGAGCACAGATCCACCTTCTTAGCTTAGAACTGACACCATAGCCCTGGAAGGAGGGGCATCCAGAGGCCCCTGCTCTCTCTTGAGTCTGTCATTCTCCTGCCTCACAAGTTTCTTCATTGGCCTCCTCGTCCCCACAAATAATCATCATCTTTAGCTTTAGGGACGAGAAATGCTCTCTTGTCTGGGACATTCCCTTCAGTTGGGTCCCTCAGACTCCTCTCAAGGCTCATCATTGGCCCCAAGATTCGTTCCTTTGCCTATTGCCCAGTCCTCCAATCACTGCATCCCTTGACTCACCAGCCCTCTTTCTTCTCCTCCCACTTTCCCCCAAGTTCCTCTATAATCACAAATTGTCATCCTTAGCCATAAAGCTGAGCCAATAAAGGGAGCAATAGACCAGTGTAACTTAAGGGTAGGGACCCAGTTCAAGGCTACTACTGCTCCATTCTTTATTCTCAGCAGAAGTCTCAGAATAAGGAGCCAGCCCATCCTCTCCAAGGGGCACAATATCCCTCTGAGATTAGTAGATAAGGTGGAGACAGAGACTTCACAGCATCAGTCAATCCTCTAATATAGCTGCCTAATCCTGGGTCAGAAACCTGAGTGCAGGGCCTCCCTGCTCACCCCTGAACTCCGTCCAAACCAGCTCAGCACCCTGGTCTCCCATCACTCCCTCTGCAGGAAGCTGGTGAACATACCCAAGGCCACAGTGAACTATTGTCAGAGAATCCACATGATGAGTGTCGTGGAGTGGAGCTTCACAGACCAGAACACCCTGTACAGACCTGAGCACCCTGCACACACCTGAGTCCCTGCAGGAGGATGAGAGGCTAGGCCTCTCCTTCATGGTCACCCATGGCTTCAGCTCCTGAGGTGAGTGCCCCCTTCCTCCTGGCCCTGGAGCCCCCAAGATCCTGAACAAATAAGACTAAGTCCTTCAGGAGCCTCTGATAACAAATGTGTTCTGCAAATTAAAACCCCAATGAAATGCAATCTCACACTCACTGGGATAGCTGCAACCAAATAATAATAATGAAACATAACATAGATAAGAGTGTCTCAACATTTTCTATGTCTGTGGTCTCCCCTCTGCACCTTCCTCCTCACCTGGTGTCAAAAGTGTGGTTTGTAGCTGGAGTTGCAACTGGCTCTGCTGAGTCAGCCTGGATGAGTCCCATAACCTCCTTGAGCTTCCATGTCCTTTTCCCCTCCAGAGGCAGTACTGTGTGACTGAGCTGTCCTCTCCAGCTGGCTGAGGGGCTTCTCGACACCAGACTAAAGTCCCTGTCAGATACCATAAGGAAAACATAACTGCTGCATCCAAGTTCACTCCCATTCATAGCAACTCTCCATTGCATTTCCAAGGCTATAAATCATAACTGGAGTGGGCTGCCCACCATTCTCCCACAGTGCAACTGGCGGATTTGAACTACCAACCTTTTGGTTAGCATCCTAACAAGTTCCACCTAAAGGTCCCTAGTCACTTAAGATGCCAATGATAGGAGAAATGGGATTATATGAGAGCCCATTCTATATCTTGACAACTTTTCAGTAAAACTATTCTAAAACAAACAAAATTTACTGAAATGGGACCCCCCCCCCCAACTGACTCTGAGGCGCTGTCAGAAGAAGCTACATGTCCTTCTGGGTCCTTCTGAGCTTCTTTGATTCTGGTAGCTGCCTGGGAATTCCAAGCAAGAATCAATTCCTTTCATCACTACAAGTGTCACTTTATCAAGAAGAAAGGAACTTTCAACTCCACCTGCTGCTCCATGGAAGAAAGATAAGAAATCTCCTCCCGTGCAATTTACTGCTTCTGAAAATCTATTGGAGGGTCCACTCTAAGTCAATTCTGACTTGACAGCCCACAACAACAACAACAACAGCATGAAAGGAACATAATATACTAGGGGACAAGCCCCTTCCTGCCTGTGTGTGGCCAAGCTCATCTCCTTTGCTCAGGATGTATGTTGTCCTTGTCAGCCAGGAAGTGACCCCATGTTTTGCTGGCGTCCTGACATGATCCTGACCAGGTGTTATTTGCTCATCCTCAGCCACTGCCGACTTTTCCTGAGCCCTCTTCCAAAGCCACAGAGGACTGCCAGCCCTTCAAGGAGCTCTGGGCTGAGTTGTTTGATTCCCTGGCACCCTCTAGCCCTCCTCTTCCACCTGGAGTGTGCTCCACTGAGCTGTCAGCACGGTTTCCACAAAGAGCACCAGGAACCCTTTGTCTCACACGTCCCCTCCTTCGGAGTCCCTGCGAGTTCTCTGAGCAGGAGGAAATTCTCTCTATTGAAATCCATGCATGCATTTTGTGTGTCAGCTGCAGCTGCCTCCTAAAAATCATTTCCCCAAAGCTGTCTTTTAAGTCCTGGCCCAAATTCTTAGACTAAGGGAGATTAAACACAGGTCATGTGCCACTCTTGTCAGCTTCTTCTCTCCTCTGGGAAGCTGCCCTAGCTTTCTGGCACTTGAGATTTCTGGCTTTACAGTAAATTCTAATAATAACACCAACAGTTTCAGGGATTCACCAGGTGCCAGACAATGGACTAGGTACTTTATATTCATCATTTCCGAGTTGATTCCAATGCACAATGACCCTGTAGGACAGAGCAGAACTATCCCATAGAGATTCTAATGCTGTCATCTTTCTAGAAGGGTCTCTGGTGGGCTTTTGTATTAGGTGTTGCACCTAAAACCAAAAAGATTGGCACTTTGGATTCACTGGCTGCTCCTCAGGAGAAATATGGGCAGTCTCTTCCTGTTAAGATATAGCCTTAGAAACTGTATGGCATCATCAGCCCAATGGCAGTGGGCTTGATTTTGGTTTAAATATTTGTTGTTATTGTTGTTGTTATATACGATCAAGTCACATGTGACTCATAGTGACCCTATGTACAACAGCTTTGAACCCTACTCTATCTTGTGCCAACCATATTGTCTCTGACACACTTACCTCTGTGACCCCAGTCACTGAGTCAATCCTTCCCATCTAGAGTCTTCCTCTCTTTGCACTGTCCCTCCACTCTCCAAAGCATGATGTTCTTCTCCAAGGAGAGGTCCCTCCTTGCAATATACCCAAAGTATGTCAGATGAAGCTTCAGAATTCTTACCTCCAAGGAGCAGCCTGGTTTCACCCTCTCTGGGACAAATCTGTTTGTTCTCCTTGCAGTCCATGATATATTCAACACCCCTCTCCAGCACCACATCTCAAAGGCATCAATTGTACTTCAATCATCCCTAGTCGTTGTCCAGGTTTCTGATGCATAGCACATAATTGTGAAGACCATGGCCTGGGTCAGGTGCACCTTAGTCTCTAGACTGACATCATTGCTTTTCAGGACTCAGGAGATATCTCTGACAGTGACTTTCCCAATGCAATTCATCTTTTGATTTCCTGGCTGTTGGTACCAAGAGTGCTGATTGTGGAGCCAAACAAACTGAAGCTGTTAACAAGCTCAATCTCTTCATCAGCTATCATGATGCTGCCAATTGACCCAGTGGTAAGAATCTTTGTTTTCTTGATGTTGAGCTTCAATCTATATTGAAGGCTGCAGTCCTTGACCTTCTGCAGCAAGCACTTCAGGTCCTCCTTAGTTTCAGCAAGCAAGGTTGTGTCATTTTTATAGAAGGAAATTACCATATCTTTCTTTCATGGAATGGCTAGTAGAGTCAAACCAAATATTTCCATTAGCACAGCTTAACCATTGTGCTGCAACACTTCTGGTGTAAATACTTCTGGTGGTAAAATAATCATTTTACCCTCAGCACATGAAGTTCAGAGAGGGCTAGTAACATCCCCAAGATTACTACTGGCAGAGTTTGGACTAAAACTCAAAACCCATGTCCACTGCTATGAAGACCATTTCAGCAGATAGCAACCCTATAGGATACAGTAGAACTGCCTCTGTGTTTCCAGAATGGTAAATCTTACAGAATCAGACAGCCTCATCTTTTTCTTGCAGCAACTCATTGTCATTGAGTCAGGAAAATCTCCTACCTGACCCTCTAGCAGGTTTGTAAGGCTGTAACTCACACTGGAGGAGATTGTGCATTTTCCCCAGGAGTAACTGGTAGATTCAAACTGCCAGAGAAGCTTGGCCTTTAGGTTAGAGGTGCAAATCCCTACAGACCATGTCAGTATACTAGCTGTATAAGAACTAGTGGGTTCAAATCACTGGCCTTGAGGTTAGCAACCAAGTATTTTAACCCCTTTGTCACCAGGGCTCTGGCGTGTGTTAATCTAGAGTCCTTTCTCTCCATCACCTCATGACACTGTGTATCTCTAAAGATGTTTGTAAAGCAAACAAAAATCTCCTCCTGGATAAAGGAAGATTATGAAATGTTCCTGCCTCCATTTATTCTGCTCTTGGAAGGTCATGACACCTCAGTGTGAAGGAAGTTCTGAGATGACCTGCAGAGAGCAAATCTGGGCGATTCTGTTTAACCCAATATTTCCCAATCCATTTCTTTTGTAAATAGGCCAGCACAGAGTCCTTTTGTGTGACTAGTGCAGGGAGTGCTGATGACCTAAGGGTGAGAAGCTGCTCTCCAAAGACACAGGAATCCACCAGCTGCCCTGCAGGAGAAGGATGGGCAATCCCCTCCCATGCTATTTCCTGTCTCGGAAAATCTTCAGGAGGGTCAGCTATGAGTAGATCCAAACTTGAAGGCACACAACAACAGTGCTCTCTGGAACACACTTTGGGATGCACTTCCTGTTAGAAAACTTAAAACATCTGAGTTTCATTTCAGGCCATGATATGATAACACAAGACCTTCCTTACCCTGGATAAACAACTATGACCAAAAAAAATCCCCAAACCATAGTTACCAAGTCTTTCTGACTCGTAGAACAGAGTAAACTACCCCAGCAGGGTTCTAAGCTTGTAATCTTTACAGAAACACACTGCTACAGCTTTCTTCCACAAAGCAGCCAAGGGGTTCAAACTATCCAACTTCTGCTTAGCAAGGAAAACAGGGCAAAATACATGAATTACTGCTTGCTAGCCTTAAACAACAAGACATTCAAGATCAATCCATGACAAAACAAACAAATGCAAGGCAAATTCTTTAGGGGGTTGGGGTAGGGTGAAGTGGACATTGGTCTCAGGCCCTGATCTCAGGGGTCAAGGAGAGCAGGCCTGCAGGGGGTATGGTTTTCCCAGAGGAGTGCTGGAAGAGTGCACCTCTGGCCTCTTCCCCCCTCAAACGAGGCCCCTGCACAGGCTGACAATGGAAATGCTTACACAGGAGAAACACCTCTATTCAGATGTCTCATGTTAATCTGCAGAGGGAGTGACAGCAGCAGTTCATTTCTGGGATTTGCTTGTCTTCGAATAGAGTTAATTGCTGGGAGTTGCCAGGGTTCTCTAAGATTTCCAGCAGATGGGAAGGAATGGACTGCCTTGGGCACTGCTGGGTGCTGCCCCCTGCTGACAGCGTGTGAAGCCTCTTTTAGGGCTGTGCGCCCTTCTAGAGCAGTGAATTGGAATGAAGGTATCAGAGTTGCAGCACAAGGATGGAAGGGCCTCAGAGGTCACTTCATCTGACCCGATCACTTTACAGGTGGAGAAACTAGGCACAGAGGGGAAAGGACTTACTCGGGTTTGCTTCAACAGACCCTCTAGCTAAGCTCCACGGTTCTGGTTTACATTCCAGCCGCTCTGCTCTTTGTGCAGACTCCACTCTGCTCTGCGTACAGACTCCACGCCGCCCTAAGCCCACCAGGTATACATATCAAGCTTCCTCCCTGACTGCAGACCAGCTCAGCCGTGGGAACACTGAGGCCAGCAGCATCCTGAGGGCTCACTGCAGCTGGAAGGGCTCTCTGTGCCACATGGGGCAGCTGCACCCGGCGGTGCGCGTAGCGAACCTGCTGCAGCCCATCATCCAGATGAAGACAGCGGAGGGCTATGGCTTCAAACAGGAGTACGAGGGGCACAGCCAGGCCCTCCAGGACCCGGCCTTGCTCCTCCTCAGTCTGTATCCAGACCCTGGCCTGTACTTAACTGGGTCCTTTTGACCTTCACCTTAACCCTCAATCTAGTCTCAAACTAATCTTTCATACAATAGGGACTTGAACTCTAATTTTGAATCTCATTCCTCCCTTCAAGAGACCATAGGCCATGATTCTTACATCCAAACCTTTAATCTGACCCTAAATTTACCTTCTGGACTTGAACCTTGGACTTTATCTTTTTGGATCCTAATCCTAAACCTAACCCTCATCCTATCATTTCACTGACTTTTTTTAACCTTCTTCCCATCCCCATCACTTCCCTCTCCTACCCCATTTGATAGTTTGAAACTTCTGCCTCTCACCAATGAAAAGTACCTTTCCTTAAACCCCAGTGTCCATCCTGACCCCTGGCCTTCACTGTGGCTCAGCCCCCCAACCGGCTCGCTTTACCCCACCTAAGGGGATGACCGCCACTTTCCATCCTCACAAAGCTTCTGTGAAAACTGCAATAATGTGGAGAGGACACTAGGGGCTCAAAGATGACGAGCAGGACCTCATTCCTGTCTGTGAGTCTTGCAGAAACACCCCCCCCCACACACCCGGCCAGGTAAGTGTACTCGAACCCCTAACTTTAACGTAAATACTCTGTGCTGTCCCCTCACTGCATCTAGACACACCAAGGTTCGCATCCCCATTCACCTACTGAAACTGATCACCTCCCTTTTCTGATCGTCTTTTTATATTTTCTTCTTCCCTTCTACTTTATTTTTATTTTGTATTGGTTTGTATATGAAATTCATATACATTGTGTACTATTCATGTACAGAACATGAGTTCCAGGTGTGAGGTTCTATGTATGTATGTATGTGTGTGTGTGTCTGTGTGCATGCATATGTGTGTGGCCATGTGTGTATGCACGTGTGCCTTGCATGTGGATAGTATTTGCATGTATGCATACATGTATGCGTGTGTGTATTTGTTGTAGGCACATGCACCTGGAAGAGGGTAGGTAAGTGGGGCACATGCAGAGGAGTGGGAGCATGCTGTGTGCTCTGTATGTGCTAGAGTGTCACTGTTGGTCAAGTAGGAAGGTCCTGTCCACAACCACAGTGTCAGAACTATTTCCATCAATAAGGGCAGGCGATGAGGGATCCAACAAAGCCTATAATAATTCAAGAATTTGAGTCAGAGAAATCTGGATTCAACTTCTGCTTAGCCTGT
This sequence comes from Elephantulus edwardii, assembly GCF_000299155.1. Lineage (NCBI taxonomy): Eukaryota > Metazoa > Chordata > Mammalia > Macroscelidea > Macroscelididae > Elephantulus > Elephantulus edwardii. The sequence goes on along the minus strand of NW_006399902.1, from coordinate 1,068,630 downwards.
GAGGTCCTTAACAGTTCACACTATCTCTGTAGGCCTCAGTTTTCACAGCCATAAAATAAATATGACATTTTATATTCACAACAGCCTTACAATGTAGGCATATTATTATCTTGTTTTACAGTTGAGGAAATCAGGGATAGAAAAATATAATAACTTAGCCAAATTACAAAATTAAGCCAGCAGGTCAGCTCCAACCCCAAACACTTACGTAGCTTCCACGGGAGACAGTGGTAGGCTCTGCCCAGCATCTGACCGACAAACTGCAGAATGGTAGCAGGTCCAGAAAGGCTCCCTGCCCAGTCTTCCTTCTCTCTGGATCTCGGGTTTTCCACCTGCGGGTTTAACAACCCAGCACAGTCTTCCATCTGCATGAGGCTGTGAGAAAACAGTGAGAACTGCATAACCCCGCCCAGTAAGCACTGGACTCAGTGACACCACCATTGGACCTCAGGGAGTGTGGCTTTGTCCTAATAGACCACAAAATGGGTGCCCTGCCTTTTCTCATCTCCATCAGTGGGGACCCCAACAACTACATCAATCTGACTGACTGATATGAGAGCTCAGGGGTGGGAAGAAGATCTTAGAACTGCCACCAGCCACTTCTTGGGAACTGAGAGAGCCTGGATGGGAGCTTCAGGCTCTATGGCTTTACCCCTCTCCATGGGGATTAGGCCAATGGGGTAATTCACTCTCCACCATAGCTCTTTCATTTAGAGCATTCAATAAGTCCCTGCTCCCTCTTCAGTGCTCACTAGAGGCTGGAAAGTAGACTCTGCAAGGGTTTTTTTCTACCAGGGGTTCTTAGGGAGAAAGAAGTGCCCTCTCCACCTATGTGTTTTTCAGCTTCAGAAACCAATGGAGGGTCAGTTATGAATTGGTTCTGACTCAACAGCAATGAGAGAGAGAGAGAAAGAGGTCTCTGAGTTGAAGAGGGTCATGGCCAAGCTTTTTGGACTTGAGTGGGGTAGGATCCAGCAGATGAAGATGCAGCCAGGGCCCTTGATATCTCAGCCTCCTACTCCCAGCCATGCAGTAGCTGCTGGCTCAGGAGCCAGAGCTTTGATTCCCAGACTACACACAACCCATTGGTGCAGGGCTAACTGTGGACACATTGGTTGTGTCAAGTCTGCAGCGAGCCCTGCTGGGTGCCCTGGCCTGAGTTTTGGAGTCCAGCTGCCTGAGTTTTAGGGCCTCTCTTGTTCTGGTCCTGAGAAGGTGCCAATCATGCTTCTTTTTAATGTTCAGAATTCAGTCTTTCCGAGAAGGGAGTTGGTGATGAGGGGGGAAACTGCCCATTTCTCTGTTATACTTCTTAGAGGATTGGAAGGTCAAAGCTTATCAGAGCTCAGGTCAGAATAAAGACCGGAGTCAGACAGGGATCCTGTTCCGGGAGCCTGTGCCAGCCCCTGGATCAACAGGAGAGCCCAGGGTCCGGGTCAGGGAATAAAGTTTATAGGAAAAAAGCGCATAAGGAGAAGGAGGGAGATGAGAACAAGGCATGGGCAGTGCAGAGCCAGGTACCAGGAGGAGGCCTGGACTGAGGTGTAACTAGGGAGAGGGTTGGGGGATGGGAGAGAGGCAGGCCCACTTAACAGGAGACAGGGAGGGAGAGAAAGTCAAAGCTGGTGCCTGTCACTGCCTGGGGCCTGAGCTCAGGCCTCAGACCCTCCCAGTCACACAGCTGATACTAACACAAGAAAGATACTCCTATATTCATTCAAATCTGTTTCTTGAACCCCTGCCACGTGCTGGAGCCTGGTGAACAAGACAGACAGAAACTCTGGCTTGCCTAGACTTTACAAGGCAGAAGAGGGCAGATGATAAACAGATTCACCTGGCTGTCAGGAGCTAGTCGGTGCTGTGAAAAAGCATCACGCAGGACAACTGCTTAATGCACCCCCACTTACTAGTTCTGTCTCACGTGTTTGGGGCATGTTGCCAGGAGAGGCCAGTCCTTGGAAAAACGTCATGTTGGGCCAACAAAAGGGGAAGATTCTCAAGGAGATGAGTTGGTACAGTGACTACAGCAAAGAGCGCGAGCAGGGTGGAGAATGTGAGGATGGCACAGGAAAGGACATGGCTCTAGTCTGTTGTTCACGAGTCACTATAAGTCCTGGTCAGCTCAGCAGCACCCAACAACATTTAGCAGCTGCAAGACTGAGCAAGTCAACCACTGTCTCTCTCTGGGCCTCAGTTTCTCATCTGTGAAATAGGGACATTCCTGTTAGGATCAGATGTTGTTATTTACCGTCAAGTCAGAACCAATTCATATAGCTAACCCTCCAAGAGGTTCTCAGAACAGTTGAATTGCACGGAGGAGACTATCTTTCTCTCATGAAGCATCTGGTAGATTTGAACCTCATTCCTTTGGGATAGCAGCATAGCTCCCAACCACTAGGCCACTAGAACTCAGATGAGATAATCGCAAAGTGAGGTGGGTTGATGTGGCAGATACACTAAAAGGGCTTGGTTAACAAATGCAAAGCCAAGCTGAAGACAGAGGAGATACATCCTGTCAAAAAGGCCAGACCAGCTACCCAAGTGAGCCTTCTTCCTGGGGTGAAGTGGAAGGGGGAGGTAGGTGGGTGTCAGTGACGCAAGTCACTCCGGCTGGGTGATCCTGGGCATTTTCAAATCTCAGTTTCTACAAGTGAAGTGGGTTTGTTAAGGACCTCTGGTTCTGCAATGTACTGGTTCTATTCACACATGGGCTGCCTCTCTGTGCCTTGGTTTCTCCATCAGCCAGAAGCTGATGCAACCTATTCTCATGACTTTAGGATCCAACATCCTCTAATCTGAGCTAAGAATGTATTGGGCAGTTATGATACTTCAGCTTCTTTCATTGACACCACTTCTCACCAGCTGACACCACCAGTGTACCTCTCTGGGCAGAGCTCCGGTTTCACAGAGGAGGTCTCTGAGGCACCAGCTACAATCCCCTCCTCCTCTGCCTCCCAGAAGCCTTCAATTCACGGGGGAGGAAAGAGACCCTTGGCATCATTAGTGGTAACTGCACTGAGGAGACACACTTCAGATTTGCAGATGACAGGTTCTGGGAGGAAGAGCGAGCATGTTGGACCAGAGTGGAAAAGAAATCCCCGCAGGGCAGAGCCGCTGCTTGAGAATCCCACGAGGGGATTTAATATGCACTGGTGAATTAAACATGCAGTGCAAAATATATCAGCTCAGGTACAGAGGAGGCAGGCAGGCCTTGAGATGGGAGTTGACAGGGAGCTCAGTGTGAACTCACAGGCTGATGTGTCTCTCCTGTCACTTCTCCCATCACAGCCCTCTCTAGTTTTTTCCTACTTAAACCTTTCCCATGCAATGTATTGCCTCAAAGATGTTTAACTTAATGTCTCTGGTGCCTGTTCTTGTGCCTTCAAGTCACTTCCAGGTCATAGTGACCCTATAGGACAGAGTAGGCCTATTCTATAGGATTCCCTAGGCTGTCATCATATGGATAGAGGCCTGGTGGTGTAGTGTACAACAGTTTGAGCATCTAACCAAAACATCTCAGGAGAAGGATGGACAATTCCTCCCGGGTGATTCATTGCCTCTAAAAACTTGCTGGAGGGTCGGCTATGGATCAGTTCCAACTCTATAGTACACAACAACAAAAACAACCACCACCACCAAAATGTCAGCAGTTCAAACCCACCAAGTACTCCACAAGGGAAAAGTGGGAATAGATTTACAGTCTCAGAAACCCAATGGAGGGTCACCATGAGCCGGAGCTGACTCAGGTATGGTGGGTTTGCTTTTGATTTAATATCTCTGGGAGCAGATCACGAGGGGTTTCTTTTCTCCCATGGAGCCACTGGTGGGTTCTAACCACTGACCTTTCAAGTAACAGCTGAGTTTTAACCATTGGACCACTAGGTCTCCTCTCAGTTACCTAGTGCTGCCATAACCATAACCAGGAGCTGCGGGGATTACAAATAGGTAGCTTTTGTTGTTGTTTGTTGTTGTTGTTATGTGCTGTCGAGTCACTTGCAACTCATAGCGACACTATGTACAACAGCTCTAAACTCTGTTCTGTCCTGTGCCAATCTCACTGTCCGACACACTCATCCTGATTGCCCCAGTTACCAAATCAATGCACCTCCCAGAGGGCCTTGCCCTCCTACGCCTGCCCTCCACCCTCCCAAGTATGATGTCCCTCTCCAAAGACCAAAGTATGTCAGACGAAGCCTCAGAATCCTTGCCTCCAAGGAGCCACCCGGTTTAACCCTTTCCAGGACAAATCTGTTTGTTTTCCTATTAGTCCATAGTATTCTCAATACTCTTCTCCAGCACCACAGCTCAAAGACATCAATTCTCCTTCTAAAGTTGTTAAATTCTGATATTTTCTCTTTACACCATCCACAGTGAAACTTTCTAAAGGTTACCTTATGGTTACATAATAGCTATTGACATCCCATCCCATTAGAGCTGCATTCCTGGCCGGAAAATAAAATCAAGGAGAAACCCATTGCTGTGAAGTAGATACCAACCCTAAGCAACCCATAAAACAGAGTAGACTTTTCCTATAGGGTTTCCAAACTGTATTCTTTACAGAAGTTGATTGCCATGTCCCTCTCCCGGAGAGCTCTTAATGGTTTCAAACCACCAACCTTCCCACTAGCAACCAATTATTTAACCACTGTGCCACCAGGGCAAAGGGGTTCCTGCCAACTGAACAAACTTATCTAAGAAAAGAACTTTACTGGAAGCTGCAGCCACCAGCTCCACTAATATTTCATTGACCACCACCATCTGCTAGAGACTGGAAATAAAAAGTCAGTCACAACAGCCCCTTGTATCTAACAGAGGAAGGAAAACCAGATCCTAGGCAAGTATCAGCAGCCTCTGCCAAGATAAACAATCAGGAGATGTGAATACGGACAGGGAGAGCCTGAGTGTGGATTCAGTTACAGAAGAAGATCCCTTCTCACTTTCATCTGTTTAGCAAAAGATGCTTATTGCAGCTATTTCTGTGAAAGACTGAAAATAGATATAAAATAAAAATTGTCTTTAATTCCATCATCCAGGGAGTGAAAACTGTCAGGTTTTGCACTCTTCCTTCTAGGTTTCCTCTTCCTGAATGTGTTTAGAATGAACTTTCTGTCTGGGTTTACATGTTCACTTGTTCTCTTTCTCTTATTTTATACACATTTTCTCAACTTTTTGAAGATCATTTTTATGGTGACACAAGATTCCAATATAATTATTTCTCCTATATTTGACATAGCCAATCCCCTAGTATTAAATATTACCAAACCATAATAAAAGTTGCTGCTGTCATATTGCTTCCAAGACATAGTAATCCTGTAAGATCGACTAGAACTGCCCATGGTGTTGCCAAGGCTGCAAATATTGATATAAGCCAACTGCATCATCTTTCTCCTACAGAGGGGCTGGTAAATTTGAGCTATTAATCTTTTGATTTACAGCTGAATGTTTTCCACTACTATCAGAACTGTTAGTGCTTTCTAGCAGAGATATAGTCTTCCATTAGTCAACTAAATATGACACTGGGTGCTGTTGTGAAGCTATTTCCCAAACCCACTGCTGTCAAGTTGATTCTGACTTACAGTGATGTTCCATCAGTTTCTGGGGCTGTAAATGTCCACAGGCAGAGGCTACTCAACTTTCTCTCTCATGGTTGCTAGAAGAATCAAACCACCAAACTTTGGATTAGCAGTAACGCATGTTACACATCAGTTGCTGCTGTTGTTGTGTGCCAATGAGTCAGAACAGACCCATAGCTGACCCTCCGGTGGGTTTTCAGAGGCAGTAAGTCACTTGGAAGGAGATGTTTCCATCCTTCTCCCGATTAGCTGCTGGTGTATTTGAACCGTGCACCTTTGGGATTGCAACACAACTTCTTACTATTAGGTCATCAGAGCTCACCATATAAATATCTTACTGTTTTTCTATGATTCTGTTTCCCTGGTGGAACTCTGACTGATACAAATATGTTTTGCTAAATTATTCTCCTCAAAGGCTAGCCTAGTTATCACAAGACCTCGTGCTAGCCAAGGCCTCTCTCTCTCTCTCCCACCGCCTTCGGCATCTTCTCTCTGACTTTCCCGCCTCAGCATCCCCTCCTCTGGTTCTCTCAGGAAACACAATGGAAAAGTTTATATTCTGAAATATCTAATCATGTATTTATCTCTAAGTACTTTAAAAAGTCAACATAATTACTCTAGTCCCATTAAGTTTAATTTGCAGCAAATTATGCATTTAGCGTGAAGTTGGGGTTGCTATGCTAGTTGGAGTCGAGATAGGGGAGTTGGCTATTTATAACAGGGGAGCTAGCGATAAAAACACTGACTGGTTAAGCAATGTTAGTTTTTTTCAAAGGGAAGCATTATTCTCCATTGCCTTGGAGCCCTCTGGAATCAAATGAATACCTCAGGGAGAGGAGGGTAGGAGGAGGGTGGCCGTTTTGCTTCACTAGACAGACATGTCCAAGGTTTCAAATCCTAGGGTGCCTGCAGAGCTGAAAGGTGGCCAGTGTGGCTGGTGTTCAGGACAGTATGGGCACATTGACTAGTTTCAGACAGGAGGGTGATGAGGTCAGATCTGCCTGTGGGAGCTGTTCTATTGGAGGTGGTACAAGTGGATAGCAGAGGCACCAAAGACAGGAAGACTGGGGTGAAGGCGCCTGATACCTTCCCCTGAGTATAGGGTGAATCTGCCTGTCTTGCCTTCCATCCGCTTGACCACATCTTTTGTCTACCTGCATCTGACCATCCTTCATCAGGCCCTGCTTCTCTCTGCTTCTCCACCCAGGGACATACTCAAGAACCTGGGAGTGGAGAAATACCAGGGATTTTTACATCCTCAAAGACACTCCTCAACTGGTGAATGATGAGAATGGGTGGACAAATGCCCAGTGTCTCTTTAAGGGACCATTCTGAGCCACATCCTATACAGTTCCTCCATGGATCCTTGGCCCTGAGCCCACAATAGTGTGACCAGCTCTCTGACTCAGCCTTTCTAAACTTGTCTTCCCTTTTCCTCACTGCACCACCCTTCAATGTTCACCTCCCTAATAAACCACCTTTCTCTTTTAGAGAAATCCAAACTCAGATATAGTGATTTGTTTCAAGCTGCTGCAATGGAATGGGGTCAAGTGGAAGGTATGAGAGATAGTTGGGTGATGGAAAGTCAGTACTTGATGACGGACAAGCCGATGAGATGAGGAGGGTGAGCCATCAGTGATGATTCAGAAGCATTCTGATTGTATTTTTCCCAAGGCCGACTGATTGGTTTTCTAGAAGTCAGTATCTAGTGTAGTCAGTATTCTTGGCCAACACAATTTGAATATATTAATTCTTTTGTCTTTTTTTTCCTGTTGTCCAGATTTAGCAAGCATATGAGGCAATTGAAAAGATCATGGTTTAGGTTAGATGCACCTCAGTTTTCAATACTATCTTTGCTTTTTAAAAATTTTAAGAATATTCTTTGCAGAATATTTGACCAATGCAATATGTTTTTTTATTTGCTGACTGCTGTTTCCATGGATTATTGATTATTAATTAATTATAATTATTATAATTAATTATTGATCCACATAAAGTAACATTTTTGACCACCTTTCTCTCCATTTCTTATGTTGTTTTGTAATTTTCATTTATTCCATGTTCAGATGTAATCCATACTAAAAGCTACAGTTTGACCTTCCTCAGTCAGTATTTCAAGTCATCTTCATTTTCAGCAAGCAAAATTGTGTCAACTGCATATCACAAGTCATTAATGAGTCTTCCTCAAATTCTGATGCCATGTTCTTCTTTAAATAGCCCAACTTTACAGATTATTTATTAAGCAGACAGAGTGAATAAGGTGAAAAGATAAAACTCTGCCACAAGCCTTTCCTCATTTTAAACAATGCAGTGTCCCTTTGTACTGTCTGAATGGCTGTGCATGTATAGCCATTTATATGTTCTGCCTGAGTACAATTAGGTATCTGAAATTTCCACCCTTTGTAATGTTATTCATAATTTATTATGATCCACACAGTTGATTGCCTTCACATAGGCAATAAAACACAGATAAGTATCTTTTTACTATTCTCTGTTTTTGGCCAAGATCCATCTGGCATCAACAAGGATATTCCTCATTCCCTGTCCTCTTCTGAATCAGGCTTGAACTCTTGGAAATTCCCTGTCAAAGTCTGATTGCAGCCATTTAAAAAAATTATTTTTGCAACATTTTGCTAACATGTGAGATTAATTAGTTGCATTATTTGATAGCATCAGCATTCCATTTGATAGTCTTTCTTTGAAATGGGCATGAATATGAATCTTTTCCAGCTGGTTGGTTAGGTAGTCATCTTCCAAATTCCTGGACGAACCAAGATGAAGAGTATCTATGAGCATAAACAGCTAGGTAAGTATTTGGGTCTGCCAAGAGAAAAGAACAATTATTTATCAACAAAGCTGTAGGAGATGGCTCCAGGTACCACTAGGAATGAGAACAATATATAAGAAAGTAGATCTTAGAGGTTCTAGATCCAGAAAGATTGCATATAAAGCTAGATAACAGTGATTACATAAATCTACACTGTCCTGTGACACACTCTGGATTTAACATTCTGGAAAATGTTCTGAAAATGGATCTAATATGCTGATTAATGAAGCTTGGAAAAAAACAAAGATCAACATTAAATGATGTTACATAGACAGAATGGCTGTGGTCATTTGTGGAAGAAAAGGGAAAGAAAGCATTCATGGAAGTAGGCCTCCAGCATTGTCTACTGTGTAACAGAAAACCACCAGTTAACTGTGTTCCTCAGAGAGGCCCGAAGGGAACTTCACTTTCCAAGATGATAGGGAAATTCTGGTTAATGTCTCATTGTTGAAAAACTCAGTATTAGCTGAGCTCTGTGAGAGACTGCTGATACAGGTTCTGTTCTAGAGCAGAGTTAATGTGGGGATAGCACCAAAAGCCATACCAAAGTGTTGGCATCAAGTTGATTCCAACTTAAAGAGACTCCATTGAAGAGAGTAGGATTGTCTAGTCTATAAATCTTCACAGAAGTATATTGTCACATCTTTTTCTTATAGAGCTGCAGATGGATTCAAACAGCTGACTTTTTTCTTTCTTTTATCTCAGACTTTTTGTTTTTGTTTTACACTATCCTCCAGAGTACTGAAAAGCAACAATGTCAGTCTAGAAACTAAGGTGCACCTGATCCAGGCCATGTCCTTCACAATTATTTGGTATGCATCAGAGAGCTGGACAATAACTAGGGATGATAGAAGAATCAATGTCTTCAAGTTGTGGTTCTTAAGAAGAGTACTGAATATACCATGGACTGCCAAGAATACAAAGAGGTCTGTCTTGGAGAAGGTGAAACCAAGTTTCTCCTTGGAGGCTAGGATTTTAAAGCTCCATATCACATACTTTGGGCATGTGGACAGGAGGACTGGTCCTTGGAAAAGAACATCATGCTCAGAAGGGTGGAGGGACAGCACAGGAGAGGAAGACCCCAGATGAGATAGATTGATACAGTTAACTGAGGCAATGGAGGTAGGTGTTTCAGAATCAGTGAGACAGGCTCAGGACAGCGCAGGCTTCAGAGCTGTACATAACAACAATAATCCTTCATTCACATTGTATTTCTTACGATCATTCCCATTATGTTTTGTAAAATTAATCACCATTGAACTATGTCTACCATTATCCCTTTCTAGGTCCCTCCTGGATCTTTCCCATTTCCTTTATAGTCCCCCTCCACCCACAAAATTGTGTGACCCTATGATTTCCCCTCTGCTTATCTTCACCTTTCTGCTCCTACCCTTTCCCCTTGGCTCTTGATAAACATTTTACTAGTTATCTTTCTATTTTTACAATAATGGTCTTGTTTCTGTAATGTGCCATTGAGTCGCCTGTGATTCATAGTGACCCTATGTACATAGTACCCTATATACCCCTTCTGTCCCTCCACAGTTCCAAGAATGATATCCTTCTCAAAGGATCAGTCCCTCTGGCCACATATCCAAAATATGTGAGATAGAGCTTCAAAATCCTGGCCTCCAAGGAGAAACTTGGTTTCACCTTCTCCAAGATAGACTTTGTTTTCTTGGAAGTCCACGGTATCTTCAATACTCTTCTCCAACACCACAACTTGAAAGCATTGATTCTTTTCTGTCATTCTTAGACATTATCCAGCTCTTTTGTATACCACGTAATTGCAAAGACATGGCCTAGATTAGGTGCACATTAGTCTCTAGACTGATATCATTGCTTTTCAGTACTCTGGAGAGGTAGATTTTCCCAGTGCAGTACGTCTTTTGATTTCCTGACTGCTTGTGCCAAGAGTGTTGTCTTATGCAGTATTTATCTTCATGAGACTGAGTTAGTTCACTCAGCAAAATGCTCTCCAGTCTCTTCCAAGTTATATAGTAATTTTTTTTAAATTGTTGCTTCTGAGTGCTGCATAGTATTCCATCATGTGAAGGGACCACAGTTTCTCAATCCACTCATTTGTAGATGGACATTTGGGCTGTTTCCATGATCTTGCAAATAGCTGACTTTTAAGTTAGCATCTGAATACTATGGCATCAGAGCTCCTGTAAGTATGTTTGCGGGCAGGGGCGGGGGGAAGCTACTATCATGAATTCACATGGAGACCCTCTCTCAGGTTCCCAATGCTATAAATCTTTACAGGAGGAGACTGCCCGTTTCTCTGTGTTACAGTGAATTCTGTTTCTGGTGGATTTGAACCGCTGACCTTTGGTAAATAGCCCAACACATAATGCACTTAGCCACCAATTACAAAATGACAGACTGCACTTAACCTTTGGACACAAACATTATAATTATCTTAATGGGCAGCAAGATTGGAATAAGAGTCTCATTAAATATAAAACTTTGTGAGGCTCACAATACACGCATGAAGACAAGCCACAGACAGGGAAAAAAAAACCAATTGTAAGTTATAAGTCTGATAAAAGACATATCTAGAAGACTATGGGTTTTCAAACTCTTAAAACTCATGAAAAGAAAATAATCCTACTTTTAAATGGACAACAAATTTTAATAGATAGGGATGGCAAACATGTTCAATATCTTTAGTTATTAGGAAATGCATATTAAAACCACAATGAGGTAATATTCCATTTGTATTTTGAGGTACCGGTTCACAGCTGAGCCTCCCATAAGTTTTCAGAGGCTGTAAATCACAAAAGAGGTAATCACCCATCTGGTGCTTATTGTTGTTGTTGTTGTTGTTGTTGTTGTTGTTGTTATGTGCCGTCGAGTCGTTTCCGACTCACAGCGACCCTATGCACAACAGCTCTAAACCCTGCTCTATCCTGCGCCAACCGCACCGCATCTGACACACCCACCCCGATTACCCCAGTCACCGAAT
>NW_006399902.1:1025654-1054460 GCF_000299155.1 Elephantulus edwardii | reverse complement strand
ATCTGGAGAACAACCACTTGGCCAACTGACTGGAAGAGATCTATATTTGTTCCCATTCCAAAGAAAGGTGACCCAACTGAGTGTGGAAACTACAGTGTGCTTATTAGAGTGGTTAAAATTGAAAACACTGACCATGCCAAGTGCTAGTGGGGGTGTAGAACAACGTGAATGTGGTAGAAATGTAAAATAATTCAATCAGTTTGGCAGTTTCTTAAACACTTAAACATGCACTGACCATATGATCAGGTCATTTCTTTCTTGGCTATTTACCCAAAGGAAATTAAAGCATACAGTTATATAGATATTTATGTAGAAAGTTCACAGCAACTTTATTTATTTGTTGTTGTTGTTGTTGTTATGTGGTATTGAGTTGCTTGCGACTTATAGCCACCCTATGTACAATAGCCCTAAACTCTGCTCTGTCCTGTGCCAATCATACTGTCTCTGATACACCCATCCTATTAACCCAATCACTGAATCAATCCACCTCATAGAGGGCCTGCCCCTCCTGCGCTGCCCCTCCACCCTACCAAGCATGATGTCCCTCTCCAAGGACCAGTCCCTCCTTAAAATATGTCCAAAGTATGTTAGACGAAGCCTCAGAATCCTTGCCTCCAAGGAGCCTCCCGGTTTAACAATCTCAAGGACGAATCTGTTTGTTTTCCTACCGGTCCATGGTACCCTCAATACTCTTCTCCAGCATCACAGCTCAAAGGCATCAATTCTCCTTCTATCCTTCCGAGTCATTGTCCAACTCTCTGATGCATAACAAGTGATTGCAATGACCATGGCCTGTATCAGACGCACTTTAGTCTCCAGAGTGACACCATTGCTCTTCAGTATCCTGGAGAAGTCCCTAACAGCAGACTTTCCCATCATAATACATCTTTTAATTTCTGGCTACTGGTGCCAAGAGTGTTGACTGTAGAGCCAAGCAAACTAAAGATGTTAACAATCTCAATCTCTTCACCATCCAACCTGATGCTACCAGCTGGTCCAGTGGCGAGAATCTTTGTCTTATTGACATTGAGCCTCAATCCATATTGGAGGCCGCAGTCCTTGACCCTCTGCAGCAAGCATCTCAGGTCCTCCTCAGTTTCAGTAAGCAGGGTTGTGTCATCTGCATAACACAGATTGTTGATAGATCTTCCACCAATCCTGATACCACATTTCTCCTCATAGATCCCAGTATCCCAGATACAATATTAAAAACTAGAGACAACTCAAAGGTCTATCAGTACGTGAATGGACTAATAAATTGTTTATACATCCATACAATGGAATACTACTGTGCAATACAAAGGAATGGACTAATTATCTAGGCAACAGTATGAAAGAATGTCTAGGCAAATAGATGGTAGGATGGTAGGTATGTAGGTCCCACACAGTTGACTGAAACTGATGGCAGAATGAAACATTTCCTGGTCCTGTATATTCACCCATTGTTACGGTTATCGTGCCAAGCTACCAGTGATGGTCTACCTCAGCTCCACTGCCTCTCAACTTCAACCAGTGTGCTTCAGCTCTCTCCTGAGGATGTGTCCACAACAAGCAAGCTGGACAATGCATTGTTGTGATCCCTAAGCTTTTCAATAACTAATTTTCAGAAGTAGATTTCCAACCTTTCTTTTTAGTCTGTCTCACTCAAGAAACTCTAATAAAACCTGCCCACCCAGTAGACATACAATATTTTTTACATACCAGTGACATAGCTTCCAGCTTCACAACAACACACAAACTTCCCTAGCACAACACAACAATTGGCAGATAGGTAGTAGGTCAAAATCATTAGACTGAAAGAAATACATACTGTACTTTATGATTCTGGTTTAGAAAATGAAAACTCCAGAGTACTGAGAAGCAACAAGGTCAGTCTAGAGACCGAGGTGTGCTTTATCCAGGCCATGGTCTTCCCAATTACTTGTGATGCATCAGAAAGCTGGACAATGACTTAGGATGACAGAAGAAGAATCAATGCTTCTAGTTGTGGTGCTGGAGAAGAGTCTTAAACTTCCCATGGACTACCAAGAAAACAAATGGGTCTATCTTGGAGAGGATGAAAGCAAAAATCTTCTTAGATGCCAGGTTTTTTAAGCTACATATCACATACTTTGAGCATCTGGCCAGGATAACCAATCCTTGGAGAAGAACATCATGCTCTGAAAGTGTGGAGGGACAGCACAGGAGAGGAAGACCCAGATGAGACGGATTGAAACAGTAACTGGGGCAATAGGGGTAGGTGTGTCAGAGTCAGTGAGACTGACTCATAGGGCAGGGTTCAGAGAGCTGTTGGGCATCAGATCACTGAGTTACAGGTAACTCAACAGCACATAACAATAACAACAATTTAAAGTGACAGAAAGTACATTGGTGATTGCAGGCAGTAAGGGTATGGGAGGGGGTGAGAGTGAAAGGATATGGTAGAAATAATACTGTACATTAATAAAAGTGGCATCAGCTTGTGGCCCCTGGGACAGGGGCCTCTTTCAATGTCTCCCTAGCTTGTCCTTCCCCAGAGTGTGGCAGAAGGACAAGGATGAGTTTTTTGATGGTAGGAATGAGGGGGCCCCCCTCCACCTAGGTCTCTGAGAAAGTTATTCTAGCTGCCAGATCTAGTCACCCTGAGTAATGGATGGCCTCTTTTCAATGCAAGTTAGGAGATGGGTCTCTCCTTAATCAACTGCAGTGTCATTAAGAGATTAAAAAGTTTGTTCCCTGGGACTCCTTAATGAACGGCCTTCAGAAACAGCAAGTTAAACGGTAACCAGGAAATGCTGCTCAGGCTTAATCCTTCACTTCACAGCACAGCCCCAGGCCTCAGACAAATGGTTCTGGACCCGTGGACAGACATATCTGAGCCCAGAGGGGGAAGATGCTGTTTAGTGGTTTACATTGTGCCTGTGTCTGACCCAAATTCAAGTTAAACTCCAGATACTATCTGCTCTGGAGTTGTCCATCAGTTGAGACCACAGTGGTACAGGAGACTGGAGCCATCTGTAAAGCAGCCACATCTGCACAGAGAAGAGGTCAGAACAGCGAACAGAAAGGCAGGGACCTCTTGCCAGGGTAAGTCCAGAGATGCCCTTAAAGTGCAAAGTTTCACCCTCAAGGCCCTACTGGTAAGATCCTGTGGACACTTTCATACATTGTCTCCTCTCAGACCAGACTCCAGCCCAGACCTTCAGGCTTCCTGACTGTAGACCAACCATGTTCTTCTTCCAAGAATTAATCCCAAACTCAATGTATAGCCACAGGCATAAAATTAATCCATCTTTAGACTTCTGCTCCAAATCCTTTATCTTTTGCTGTCCTAGGCTGGTCCTCCTCTAGTTAAATATCCACAGAAGTCTGAAATGAACAGATGACAGGGAGCTCTGGTGGCACTGAGAAATTAAAAAGTTGCCCCTTCAGAAAATCAAATCCACCAGTTGCTCTGAGGAAGGAAGGTGGCAAATCTCCTCCTATTACTATTTACAGCCTTGGAAAATCAACAGAGGGTCACTCTGTGTCAGAACTGACTCTTCAACAGTGAGTGAGTGGTCCCAGGTGATGGGAAGGTGGAAATCTGGCCTGGGCATTAATGATGGACGAGAAATGCTAACTTTCCAGCTGGAATGATTTTCCTCCAGATGAATCTTGTCGTGAAATCAATGGGTGGGGAGGTGCATATCTGTGCACACATGTGGATATGCCCTGGAGGCGCGCATGCATGCAGGCTTTCTTGGGGTAAGCATGTGACTGTCTTGTGTGAGCAATCTGGACACAAGTGTGAAGGGCACAGGACACACTGTGTCTTTACCTCAGGGTGGGAAGTGCCTGACTTCCAGGATGTGAGAGGGAAGTGGATGTGGTCGTTTGGAAGATGTGTTAGACTCACGTTAAAGTGGCCTTTCCAGGATGTGTAGGTGATGGTCTCAGCAGGTTTTTCACAAGGTAGGGAATTCAATGAATAGTTGCAGAACAGAGGCAAGGCTAGAGGAGGATATGGGTGACGTTGAGTGTTTTGAGCCCCCAGAGATGCATATGGAGTCCCCACCCTCTCATACTACAGGTCAAGTTGACCCAGGACTCAGACAATGCACATACAAATGGGACCAACAGTCCTCAGCTGTGGTGGGAAGTAGCCTTCCGAGAAGGGGCAAGGCCGTGTCAAGATGACTGGAATAAGGACTCACATCATTAAGATGCCCGAGATGAGTCAGTCCCTCCCAAGGTCTCTCTGAATTCCTTGGCCAGGAATTCCACAGCACTCTTCTGGATGTCCTGGTATTTTACTGACTCAGGTTTCCTGAAAGCATCCCCCATCCTTGTTTATGATGTGAGTCTCTTTGACTTAGACACAGAGACATGAGGGAGGGTGTGTTTCTGCACAGTGGAGTGACTCACACCCTGATCCTAATCCTACTGCCACGATCCAGAAGAGAGTATAGTCATGGACCCCCCACACCTGGGTTGCAGGGCAGGGCTGGTGATCTAAGTGAGTCCACACGCTTGTGCTCTTCTTGTCCATAGTGTGATGACCAAGAGTTTGGATCAGACACTCACACAGATAAGGGCTCAACTCACCTGTAATGCAACCTTGGAAAATCTTTCTACTATTTAAAGGACATAGGAATTGATTGCCCAATAAGCAAAGGAAGCTTAGTACATCAACAACAGTGACACCAGGTTCCAAAACAAAAACCCCATGAATGTCCAGTAGACAGACCACAAGAGAAAGCAAGCAACACGGTAGAAGGAAACTGCCAGGCATTAAATTGATTGTAGTTCCAATGAACGAGAATGTGCCAGCCAGAAATATAAGTTTACAAAAGGTTACTAGAGTGTCCTTGAATAGGTTGTTTAAACGATGAATCCCCTACCACTTCAACATCTTCCTTAGCATCTATCTTCTATAGTGCCCTCCTGTGTCATTGAAACTCCCTATCTCAGCATGTCTCTTAGGAGTAGACAATTTCTAACAAACAAGAGGTGGGAGTGGGCTGTAGAGTTTAACTCTATTCACCTATTTATGAAACTGAATCCAACATAATCCAAGAGTGACTGGGTAAAACAGATTATATTAATAAATAACAGGTCTCTGACCCATTTTGAGAGAGCTGTCTTACACATCCACATTTGCTGATCCAGCGACTCTAACCAGGAGTGCAAGCAATGTTCTTTGTCATGTTATAAACACAATGATATGTCCTTGCATAAGTCCTGGCAAACAACCAATAGGAACTCTAGTCTCTCTTAGACAACCTAAAAGCAAGAGAACTCGACTAAGTAGACCATGCAATAAATTAAATTGAGTTATTTTTTCACTGTGGTATTTACTGTACAGTTACTCAGTTTTGTAAATGATAATATTTATAAACTTAAAATGTTTGACATACGCACAGAGGCAATCTAGCACATACTTAATACTAACATAGTTAATGACAATTATTACTAACATAGGTAGTGACTTAGTATATTAACATATCAAATGCCCAAATATACTGCACATATTAATGTTTATTTAACACAAAAGGACTTACTTTATGTATCAAGTGAGTTTTGTCTTGTCTTTGCATGGGACAAAGTGTTTGATATTACTCATTTATTCATTTTTAATTGTAGCATTTATTACAAAGCCAATGTTAAAATTGATGTATGGTCCATTTAAAGCAAAATTGGGGAAACTCAATTCTCCATTATGGGAAATCAACGGAATTGTGCATTAGTTGTTGAATCAACTAACTTATTTTATTTGTCATAAAATATTCTTTTTTGTAGGACATGTGATATATAATAAGAGTCTTAGTACCTTGGATCCTCAAAGTATTTTCTAATCTAGTTCGTTTCCTTTCAGTAAAATGGCATATGCTACATTTGTGTTAAATCACTAATATTATAGTGGTATTTTTTTAAGTTACATCATAGCTATCTAAGGCACACACACATCTACATACACATGAGTATATGTCTATGCCCTACTCCAATGCATGAGTAAGCAGAAAACGGAATACCACCAATTATCAGTGCTTAGCACCCTCATATGCCTTAACCTGACCCTGAGGATACATCTCATTCTGTCTGCTCGCATGCTGGGTTCTGGAACACTAGACTGTCTTAGAAGCTCAGAGAATTCATAAGCTCAGAGAAGAAATCACTCTTCACCAATTAATCTAATTAAAGGTAATCAAGTTGTGGGGAATCTCTGCAAAAGAGTGAATGATTCAGAAAAATTACCTCCCGACAAAGAGTTCACATTTATTTTTTTTTAATTCCATAATCTGAAAACTCGATAAAGACAATGAGTCTCTTTGCCCCCACCTCTATTGGCCCAGACAGGGGATACTTAAAGATCAAAGTATCAGCAAGTGTAGAGCACAGCAGTGCTGAGACATCGCCCACAAGTGTCAGAAACTCACTCACAGCCTTTGAGTTGATTCCACTCATAGCAACCCTCCGTCAGGTTTCAAGACTTCAAAAACCAATGACAGGATTCTGTGCACGTTTCTTCTGGTGGATTCCAGCCACTGGAGAGCTTTTGGGTCAGCAGCACAAGATGCCAAAGACAACTCCAGGAGAGCTCCTTTAAGATTCAGAAGAGCTGTGCTGTCTCCAGTTCACCTTCCTACCTTCACCCTCAGTGGCAGGTCTCGGAATCTCTCAGGTCCAGTAGTTACCTCAACACTTAGGCAAATGAGCTTGCATGTCCTTGTGCTTGAAGTCTTCTGATATGCAATTTCTCTAGGTAGCTTCTCTTTCAAGAAAAATCAGAATGCATGGGAGCCTGAGGGAGTCAGTGAATCATAGGGTGGAGGGGAAGGGGAGCGGGAGCGGGAGCGATGCTGCGTGCCTGCATATGCACATGCAAGTTCATGCACTGGGGAGAAGTTGGAGTAACTTAATCACTTCCTACCTCTGTCAGGTTTGGTTCAGGTGAAAGGAGGAATTAAATGATTGGTGGGTTTCATAACAAAGGAAAGTATGAAATAAAATGTATACGAATTTTAAAAAGATAAAAAAAGTTTTAAAAGCGCCTCTAAGGGTTCCTAAAATGGCACCTCTTTTCTTCAGGGAGCCCTGTAGTGCGTGTAATCCATAGAGAGCTTCACTGTGAGCAGAAGGACCATTCCTCTCTGGGGGTTTGACTCCACCAGCTGCTTCTTGGAAGAAAGGTGGGCCATCTCCTCCTGTGTGATTTACAAACTCTGAAAACCTGCTAGAGAGTCAGCTATGAATCGCTTCCAACTTGACAGCAAGGACCGACTTTTTCTCAGGAGTCTCTGGAAGGTGGACAAGGTTAACATGCTAGGCTACTAACTAACCAAAAGGCTGTTGGTTCAAATCCATGCAGAGGCACCTGGGAAGAAAAACCTGTTGCTTTGCTTTCAGAGGATCAGCTAATGAAATCTTGTGGAGTGCAGTTCTACTCTGACATACAGGGGTCACTGTGAGAAGGAATTCACTCATTTAGAAAAACCACCAGCACGTTGGTG
Source organism: Elephantulus edwardii (assembly GCF_000299155.1). Taxonomy (NCBI): domain Eukaryota; kingdom Metazoa; phylum Chordata; class Mammalia; order Macroscelidea; family Macroscelididae; genus Elephantulus; species Elephantulus edwardii. The sequence continues at coordinate 1,046,988 of NW_006399902.1, read as the reverse complement.
GTAACTCACCGTGACCCTGTGGAACAGAGTGGAGCTGCCCTCTAGGGTTTCCGGAGCTGTGTAGATCTACATGGAAGCTGACTGGCTGTCACATTTTTCTCCAATGAAGTGGGTTCAAATTGCTGCTCTTTGGGTTACAGCCAAGTGCTTAACTACTTCACCATGATGGTTCCTATTGACTCAAGAGCAACTGGGCTTTGGTTTGCTTTTACTTCTCTTTCATCAAAAAGTAAACCCTTTGAGGACACAATGCCTGTTTGCTGAGAGAATTTCCCTGTCCAGGAATTCCTGGGGTTAGGCTGGTCACGTGGGGTGAGATGAGGCAGAACACAGGTATTTTCAGTCCTGCTGAGTCAGGCTGCAAACAGCAGCCTTTCCACCCACACTCCCTCTCAGCTTGCCCTGTAGTGTGCATTGACCCCTCATTAAAACTTCAAAGCACAAGAGAAACAGGGAGGAAGATGATTGATAGTATGAGAGAATGTGGGGAGGAAGTGCCTTTCTACCAGTTGCCTGTTGGTGAGGGAGGCAGACCACATTCCTCACAGGTGGTAGGGATCACCTTCTCTTCCCAGCTTGCTTTTGTTTTGAAGAGCAAAAAACAGGACACGATACTCAAACCCCTGAAGTCCAGGATAAAGACTGTTGTTCTTGTTGTTGTTGTTATGTGCCATCATGTCACTTGTGACTCATAGCAACCCTATGTACAAGAGCTCTATATGCTTTTCTATCCTGTGCCAACCTAGCCATCTCAAACGCACTTATTGCCACGTCTCCAGTCACAGAATTGATCCATCTCATCAAAGGTCTTCCTCTCCTTCGCCGCCCCTCCCCTCTGCCAAACATGATGTCCCTCTCCAAGGACCAGCCCCTCCTTGCAACATGCCCAAAATATGTCAGACGAAACCTCAGAATCCTTGACTCCAGGGAATATTCTGGCTTCACCCTCTCCAGGACAAACCTGTTTGTTCTCCTAGCAGTCCATGGTATATTCAACACTCTTCTCCAGCACCACAGCTCAAAGGCATCAATTCTCTTTCTATCAACCCTAGTCACTGTCCAACTCTCTGATGCATAGCACGTAATTGCGAAGACGATAGCCCGGATCAGGCGCACCTTAGTCTCCAGCCTGACATCGTTGCTCTTCAGTACTCTTGAGAGGTCACTCACAGCCGACTTTCCCAATGCAATTCATCTCTTGATTTCCTGGTTGCTGCTACCAAGAGTATTGACCGTGGAGCCAAGTAAACTAAAACTGTTAACTATCTCAATCTCTTCACCATCAATATGGTGCCAATTGGCCCAGCCCAGTGGTTAGAATCTTTGTTTTCTTGATGAGGATAAAGACTACAGAATTAAAAAATAGCCTTCGAAAGGCGCTTTGGAGAACCAAGTAAAAATTTGGACCCTATCTTTTTCTTCCGCACTCCCCTTGTTGCTCACTCCCTCTTCCCTCCGCTCACTCTCTTCTCTCCTTCCCCCAGTCCTCTCTGCTCCCCTCCTTACAGCTTTCTCCTTCTCTCAGGATAGCTCTCTGGCTCTCTTTCTCCCAGACTGTTTCTTCCCTTTCCCCATCCTCTGCCCATCCCTAGCTAATTAAATGATACTGTGGAACGTGTTTCATTTGCATTTGTCTCAGGGGCCGAAGACAGCTTGTGTAGAAAGATGTAATGAAGAGATTTTATTGCAATCATCATCTCAGCCCATCCTCTGAAGTGATGATTCATTCAGGAGAAAGAGAATCACAAACTTCAGCCTAGAGTGCCCTGGGGTTTGAGGTGGGCAAGGAGAGAGAGCCTTGTTCTGAACCCAGGAAGACCTTAGGCTGTCTGGACCCCATGTTCTATTTCTGGGGTGAGTTGGTGGTGGCAAATTAGACCAAAGTAGTTCCATTGCTGTGACACCACCATAGCAGTGAATGTCAAAAAATTGTATTGCCTTTGACCAGAGTGAATTCTGAGTGGTAGTTATTAAACTTCTTGGATTGACTATTGCAAAAGGTCTCCAAATCCAAAATCTCACTGTTTCCTAGGCAATTCTAACTCATTATAACCCTCTATCTGGTTTCTGAGGCCTTAACTATTAATAGGAGGCTGCCCGTCTATCTATAAGTTAGGTGTATCCCCAGCACCAACAAGTACTGTTATAGATTGAATATAGTTACCCAAAATATATATTGGAACTCTAATCCTTATACCCATGGAAGAAAAGAACAATGAGGGCAAAAAGAGTCAATGCCTTTGAACTGTGGTGTTGGTGGAGTATATGGACTACCAAAAGAACAAACCTGTCTTTAAGAAAATGTAACCAGAGTGCTCCTTAAAGGCAAAAATGGTCAAATTTCATTTCACATACTTTGGGCACGTTATCTGGAGGGATTAGTCATTGGAAAAAGACGTGCAGGGACTGATGGAGAGTCAGAGACTAAGAGGAAGTCTCTCAACGAAATGGATTGGTACAGTGACTACAACAATGAACTTGAGCATGGCAGAGATTGTGACAATGGAGCAGGATAAGGCAAGGTTTATATTCTGTTGTTCGTCGGGACACTATGTGATATGGTTGACTTGATGTTACCCTACCAACTTCTGCAGTCAGAAATCGATTGAACATGCAATCAAGATGCATTGATAATAATGGGTAATTAAAATGCAAAAGTTGGGAAGAAGGAAGAAGGATCAGTACCTGGAAAACATGGACACAAATGAAGGTGGAGATAGAATGATAGAATTCTTTCAAAGGACAGCTCAGGATGAAAAGTAAGGTATTATAATGAATTGTGCAAAGAGCTGGAATCAGAAAATAAAAAGGACCAAACTCACTCAGCATTTCTTAAGCTGAAGGAATTGGGGGAAAAAAACTCAAGCCACAAGTGGCAATACTTAAGGATGCTTTGAACAGAATGTTAAATGATCCAAGAAGCATTAAAAGAAGATGGAAGGAGTATACAGAGTCACTGTACCAGAAGGAATTGGCTGACACAGAAGAATTTCATGAAACAACGTACGAGCAAGAGCCTATGGTGATGAAGGAGGAAGTTCTCTGAAAGAATTGCCTAAAACAAGGCTCCAGGAGGTGACAGCACACCAACTGGCATATTTCAACAAACAGACACTGCCCTGGATGTACTCACTAAGTTGTGCCAAGAAATCTGAAGAACAGCCTCTTGGCTGACTGGAAGAGATTGATACTTGTTCCCATTCCAAAGAAAAGTAACCCAACAGAGTGCGGTAATTATTGAACAATATCATTAATATCTCATGCAAGCAAGATTCTGCTGAAAATTATACAAAAATTACTGTAGCAACACGTCAAGAGAACTGCCAGATATGCAAGCTGGGTTTGGAAGAAACCACGATATTAGGGATATTATTCCTAATGTTAGATGGATCTTGGCAGAAAGCAGAGACTACCAGAGGAATGTCTATCTGTGTTTCATTGACTATGCAAAGCCTTTTGACTATGTGGATCACAACACACTGTGTTTGACTCTGAGAAGAATAGGAATCCCAGAACATTTGATTGCGCTTATTTGAAACCTACACGTACTGTTGAACCAAGAGACAGTCGTCGGAATAGAGCAAGGCAACACTGCATGGTTCAAAATTGGGAAGGGTATCTGCCAGGGATGTATTCTGTCTCCATATCTTTTCAATCTGAATGTAGATCAGCCAGGATACTGGGCTGTACGAGTAGGAATGTGGCATCAGGATTGGAGGAAGATTCATCAACAACCAGCATTTATGCAGATGACACAATCCTGCTTGCTGAAGCTGAGGAGGACCTGAAGCGCTTGCTGCAGAAGGTCAAGGACTGCAGCCTTCAATATGGATTGAAGAAAACAAAGATTCTCACCACTGGACCAATTGATTGCATCATTATGGAAAGTGAAGAGACTGAGATTATTAACAGTTTTAGTTTGCTTGGCTCCACGATGAACACTCTTGGTACCAGCAGCCAGGAAATTAAGAGATGAATTGCTTTTGGAAAGTCAGTGACGTCTCCAGAGTACTGAAGAGCAACAACATCAGGCTGGAGACTAAGAGGCACCTGATCCAGGCCATAGTCTTCACAATTGTGTGCTATGCATCAGAGAGCTGGACAATGACTAGGGATGATAGAAAGAGAATTGAGTCTTTGAGCTGTGGTTGGACAAGAGTGTTGAATATACCATGGACTGCTAGGAGAACCAACAGGTTCTTCTTGGAGAGAGTGAAATTAGACTGCTCCTTGGAAGCAAGGATTCTGCAACTTCGTCTGACATACTTTGAGCATGTTGAGCAGTCCTTGGAAAGAAATGTCATGTTTGGGAGGGTGGAGGGACAGCGCAAGAGAGGAAGACCCTCGATGAAATGGATCAAGTCAGTGATTCGCGTAATGGGAGTAGGTGTGTCGGAGACAGTGAGGTTGGCACATGATAGAGCAGGGCTCTTTCTTGTTCATAGGGTCACTATGAGTCCCTAGGAACTCGAGAGCATGTAACAACAACAGTATGTGTCGGGTGAAGATCTTGAGGATGGTGCAGGATAGAGCAAGGTTACAATCTGTTGTTCATAAAGTCACTATAATTCATAGTAGACCTGATGGCATATTAACAACTTATCTGTGGATCATAAGGAATTCTAATGGAGTAATCTGCCACAGCAGATTGAACAAATAACCCAAAGACCACTCATCTCATTTGGTTTAATCCATTAGCTCTATAAGTTGCATGTTGTTGTTGTTTACCATCAAGTCAAAACCAACCCACTGCTGATCCTCCAGCAGGTTTTCAGGGGTAGTTAATCATACAGAAGGAGATTGCCCATCATTCTCCTGTGGAACAGCCGGTGGACTCAAACTGCATGCCTTCGGGATTGCAGTGCAGCTTCTTGCCACTAGGCCACCAGAACTCACCAGTACAAGTTGTATGACAATCAAATTTCTTGTGTGTCAAATTTTTGCCTAGTAGAAAACAGGCAGCAGATGATGATGCAATGTCACAGTTGGCTGTCATATTTAAGTGGGGCACTGATATCTATTTCTGACTCCAATCAATATTCCACACACAAGAAAGCTGGTTGATATTCAGTATATAAATTGTCCTTGTTTTCGTAAGCCATGGGTGGACTATTTCAAAGCAGTTCAAAGGTCTGATTCTACTGCTAGACTGATGTGTTGTACCTGAAGTTTTGAAAGCTTGCAAGTGACCATCCAAGATACAAAACAGGTTTCTTTTTTTTTCTCTGAAACAACAGAGGAAGGAGAGTCAGGAATAGACAGAGAATGTGGAATGTATGGTTGACTGCCTCTCTGAACAACCTGCTTCCTTTGCCGTACCACAAGGAAACTGGATGGTCCCAGATATCGTCATTAAACATTTGGATCAAAGAGTTCACATAGGAATTCAGATCAAAGAGAGGGAGATCCAGGGGTGTGGTATTCCCTGGTCTGTCTCTCTGCCAGTCTCTTTCTCCAGACCAGGGAATGCTACCTGGGAGCCCCCTTAATAAAGCTTCTTTAGCTTTGAGAGAGAGAGATCCAGGACAGAATGTCAAATTCCCATGGACCTCAGCCTCCATGGATCCATAAATGTTGCCTGAACCCCTGAAAAGCTTGCCATGAGATCATCTTTAAACTCCAAACAAAAAATATGACGTCTTCTTTAAACCATGTAGCAATTGAGCATAAATGGTTAAAAAAAAATAGATCTCTGTCTTGAGTATTATGCTCTTTTCAGAGCTATTTATATTGGATAAAACTGATAACAGCTCAAAACAGTAGCTAGGATCATGAGAGGTCAGTGAATTTATGCAAATAGGGAGGAACAGCTCAGTAAAGGAGAGTGAGAAGGGTTGCATACTCAAAAAACATAATCAATGTCACAAAATGTTACACAAAGAAACCACTAAATGGGTGTGTGTCCTGCTGTATATATCCTCAAGGGGAAAAAAACCACCCAATATCATGAATAAAAGTATATTTTAAAAAATATTACCAGCAAGAAAATCCTATGGAGCAGTGCTACCCTACAATATATGAGAACTTTATGTGTTACAACTAACAATATGTTGTTGTTATGTGCCATCAAGTCACTTGTGACTCATAGCGACCCTATGTACAAGAGACCTAAATGCTGTTCTATCCTATGCCAACCTCACCATCTCAAACACACTCATTCCCACCACTCCAATCACAGAATCGATCCATCTCGAGGGTCTTCCTCTCCTGCGCCGTCCCTCCACTCAAACATGATGTCCCTCTCCAAGGACTAGTCTCTCCTTGCAACATGCCCAAAGCATGTCAGACAAAGCTTCAGAATCCTTGGCTCCAAGGAGCATTCTGGCTTCACCTTCTCCAGGACAAACCTGTTTGTTCTCCTAGCAGTCCATGGTATATTCAACACTCTTCTCCAGCACCACAGCTCAAAGGCATTAATTCTCTTTCTATCTTCCCTATTCACTGTCAAACTCTCCAATGCATAGCACATAATTGTGAAGACTCTAAACTGGATCAGGTGCACCTTAGTCTCCAGCCTGACATGGTTGGTCTTCAGTACTTTTGAGAGGTCCCGCACAGCTGACTTTCCCAATGCAATTCATCTCCTGATTTCCTGGCTGCTGTTAGTTACCAAGAGTGTTGACTATGGAACCAAGTAAACTAAAACTGTGATGCTGCCAATTGGTCCAGTGGTGAGAATCTTTGTTTTCCTGATGTTGAGCCTCAATCCATATTGGAGGCTGCAGTCCTTGACCTTCTGCAGCAAGCGCTTCAGGTCCTCCTCAGTTTCAGCAAGCAGGGTTGTGTCATCCGCATAACATAGGTTGTTGATGACTCTTCCACCAATCCTGATGCCACATTCCTCCTCGTACAGCCCAGTGTCTCAGATGATCTGTTCTGCATACAGATTAAAAAGGTATGGAGACAAAATGCATCCCTGATGGACCCCCTTCCTGATTTTGAACCATGCAGTGTCTCCTTGCTCTGTTCTGATTACTGCCTCTTGGTCCAAGTATAGGTTTCACATTAGCACTATCAAATGTTTTGGGATTCCCATTCTTCTCAGAGTCAGCCACAGCTTGTTGTGATCCACACAGTCAAAAGCCTTTGCATAGTCAATGAAGCACAGATAGACATTCTTCTGGTATTCTCTGCTTTCTGCCAAGATCCATCTAACTATAATATCCCTAGTACCACAACGTCTTCTGAATCCAGCCTGCACATCTGGCAGTTCTCTGTTGACATATTGTTCCAAATGTTTTTGGATAATTTTCAGCATAATCTTGCTCACATGTGATATTAATTATATCGTTCGATAATTTCCACACTGTTAGGTCACCTTTCTTTGAAATGAGAACAAATATTGATCTTTTCCAGTCAGTTGGCCAGCTGGCTGTCCTCCAGATTTCTTGGCACAACTTAGTGAGCACATCCGGGACAGTGTCCGTTTGTTGAAAATAAATCAACCGGTATGTTGTCAACTCCTAGAGCCTTGTTTTTTGCCAATTCCTTCAGAGCAACTTGAACTTCCTCCTTCATCACCACAGGCTCTTACTCATATGTTATTTAATGAAATTCCTCCATGTCAGCCAATTCCTTCTGATACAGTGACTCTGTGTACTCCTTCTATCTTCTTTTGATACTTCCTGGATCATTTAACATTTTACCCAAGTATCCTTAAGCCACCCGTGGCTTGAATTTGTTTTTCAACTCCTTCAGCTTAGGAAACGCTGAATGAGTTTGGCCCTTTTGATTTTCTGACTCCAACTCTCTGCACATGTCATTATAGTATCTTGCTTTGTCATCCCAAGCTGCCTTTTGAAATTTTTTGTTCAGCTCTTTGGTCATGTTGGGGAATAGAGTTTTCTTTGTTATGTTAATGAGGCCATTCAAGGCAAGATGTGTCCTGAACCTAATCACTTTTGAGTCAAGAAACAGCATAGACACAGAGACAAGAGAATACTGAAGGGGGACAGATATCATGTGAAGACAACCAAGGAACTAAGAGAGCTCTGGTGCCCTACTAGATAAGGAATTTCACTGCCAACTCCAAGACAGGTCACTTCAATTTACCAGCTGTCCTTTGAGAGAAAGATGAGCAATCTCCTTCCATGACATACAGGGTCAACTATGAGTCAATTCTTACTCAGTGGCATCAACCACAAGAAATTAAAGAATCCCAGGGCTACAGAAGTTGAAAACAGAACAGGACCACTCCTCAAAAGCCATATCATGAGTGTACTTCTAGTCTCCTAAATGTGAAAAAAGAAATTTCTGTGTGGTATTTGTGCTATAGAAATACTAGGATAATAAGGTAAGTATTAAATTAAGACTATCTCTACAGATGAAATAATTAGCTTGACACTTAACAAACCACTGTTTTATCATACATGTGCTCTGCTGTAATTGTGATAACGGAGATTGAAAAGCAATCCTGAATTTCTAGATGTTTTTGCCCATTGTCTACTCCCTCAGTCATTGGTATCAAATGGTAACAATGTAATAACAGCAGCCTTTGGGCAGTTATAATCAACACAGGGCTTATTGATTTAATAAGTTATTTCATTTATGTGTCTGATTACCATTTGAATATCTTCCTCTGTGAAAATTCCTTCCATGTCTTTTGCCCATTTTGTAATTGGGCTATCAGTCTTTTTTTTTTTTTTAAGTGGTCCAGGAATATTCTGTAAACTTTCATTATGAGGCTCTTATTTGTGATGATATTACAAAATGTTTGTGCCCACTTTTCAATTGGGTTGTATACCTGTATTTTGTGGTGGTCAAGTATTTTATAAATTCTAGATATAAGTCCCTTATCTGACATGTCATTACCAAATTTTTTTTCCCCCAGTCTGTGGCTTCCCTTTTTATCCTGTTGGAGAAGTTTTTACATGTATATAGGTATTTGACTCTTAGAAGGTCCCATTCATCTATTTCATTCTCTCCTGGTGGTGGTAAGTCTTTCAGGATGCTTAGAAGACTAATTTCTGGATTCTCAATTCTATTCCATTGATCTAAGTGTCTGTCATTGTACCAGTACCACCCTGCCTTGACCACCACGGCAGTGTAGTAGGAGTTGAAATCAGAGAGTGGGATATCTCCTACCTTGTTTCTCTTTTTAAGGAGTGCTTTGCTTATTTGGGGCCTCTTTCCATTCCAAATGAAATTGGAGATTGCCTTTTCCATCTTGTTGATGAATGGGATTGGTATTTTTCTTGGGAGTGCGTTGAATGTGTAAATTGCCTTGGGTATTATTGTCCTTTTCACAATATTGAGTCTTCCTATCCATGAGCAAGGGATAGTCTTCCATTTCTCCAGGTCTCTTTTTGTTTCATGGAGTAATGTTTTGTAATTTTCTTTTAGTAGGTCCTTTGTGCTTCTGGTTAGATTTACTTCCAAGTATTTAATCTTATGATTAGCTACTGTGAAGGGTATTGTTTTTCTTAGGTCCAGTTCTGTATTCCCTTTGTCACTGTAGAGAAATCCAATTGATTTTTGTATGTTGATCTTGTATCCTGGCAATTTGTTGAATTGGTCAACTATGTCCAGTAGTTTTCTTATTGAGTCTTTAGGGTTTTCTAAGTATACTATCATATCATCTGCATAGAGAGATAATTTTACCTCCTCTTTTCCAATTTGGATACCTCTTCTTTCCTTCTTTTGTCTTATTGATATCACTAAGATTTCCAGTACAATATTGAATAGGAAAGGTGATAGTGGGCATCCTTGCCTAGTTCCTGTTCTTAAAGTGAATGCCTTTTATTTCTCTCCATTAAGAGCAATGTTGGCTCTCATGTTTGTGTATATACTTTTTCCCATGTTGAAGAAATTCCCCTCTAATCTCATTTTTTTGAGTGTTTTAATAAGGAAAATGTGTTGGATTTTTGTCGAAGGCCTTTTCTGCATCAACTGATAGCATCATGTGGTTCTTGTTATTTACTTTGTTAATGTGATGAATAACATTGATTGTTTTTCTTATGTTGAACCATCCTTGCATATTTGTTATGAATTCCACTTGGTCATGGTGAATTTTTTTTGATATATCATTGGACTCTATTGGATAAGATGTTACTCAGGATATTTGCATCTATATTCATGAGAGATATAGGACTATAGTTTTCTGTTTTGGTAGTGTCTTTATCAAGGATATGTTTGCTTCATAGAATGAGTCTGGGAGAATTCCATCTTTTTCTATTTTCTGGAATAGTTTATGTAGAATTGGTGACAGTTCTTCTCTAAGTGTTTGATAAAATTCACTTGTAAAACATCTGGTACAGGGTTTTTTAACTAGAAGTTGTTTTATTACATTTTCAATTTCTTTTGTAATGGGTCTGTTCAGGTATTCAATTTAGGTTTGTGTCAGTTTAGGTGGGTTGCGAATTTCCAAATATTTGTCCATTTCCTCTAGGTTTTCATATTTGAGTATAATTTCTCATAATATTTCAATGTAAGCCTTTTTATTTTAGTTGGTTCTGTTGTGACATTGCCTATTTCATCTTTCACTCAGATTATTTGTGTCTTTTCCTTTATTAGTTTTGATAGTGGTTTGTAATTTTATTGACGTTTTCAAAGAATCAACTCCTACTTTTGTTGATGGTTTCAACTGTTTTTCTGTTTTATATTTCATTTATTTCTGTTATGTTTTTTATAATTTCAGGTTTTTTAGAGGGTGCCAGGTGTTCCTGCTGTTCTTTTTCAATTTGTTGGAGATGTTGGTTTAGAGAGTCACTGGTCATGTTTTTCTGCCATCTGATGTGTTTCCTCATTGCTATAAATTGACCTCTGATTACTGCTTTGGCTAATTCCCAGAGGTTTTGGTAAGTGTGTTTTCATTGCCATTTGTTTCAAGAAACTTTTTAATTTCAATTTTTTATTTCTTCTAGTACCCACTCATGTTCAAGAAAGGTGTTGTTCAGCTTCCAAATGTATGGGTTTTTTCTCCTTTATCCCCTTGTTACTAATTTCTAATTTTGTAGCGTTGTCATCTACATTTTTAATTTATTGATGCTTGCCTTGTGACCTAAAATGAATCTATTCTGCAGAATGTTACATGCACATTGAAGAAGAAGGTATACTGTGTTTCTTTTGGGTGAATTAACCTATAAATATCTATGAGGTAGAGTTGGTTTAATTCTTCAGCATCTTTGTTGAGTTTCTTTCTGATAGTTCTATCTTGTCTTGAGAGTGGTGTATTGAAGTCTCCAACTACTATAATTGTGTTGCCTATTTCCTTTTTCAGTTTTGTAAATAAATGTTTGTTTTATATATTTTGCAGGTCTTTAATTTGGTGCATAGATATTTATTATTGCTATGTCCTCTTGTTCTATTGACCCTTTAAGCATTATATAGTGACTTTTCTTGTCTTTGTGATGGTTTTTGCATTGTAAATTATTTTATCAGAGATTAATATCACTTCTCCTGCCTTTTTCTGGTTGCTATTTGCTTGGTATATTTTTCCCCCTACCCTTTGGTTTTCAATCTTTCTTTATCTTCATATTTCAGGTGTGTCTCTTGTAGACAGCATGTTAGTGGATTTTGGATTTTTATCCAATCTGCTACTCTTTTTTTCTCTTCAGTGGTGCATTCAAACCATTCACATTTAGTGTGATTATTGAGAGGCAAGGTTTAATTGTTCTCATTGTGTTGAGTTATTTTTGGTGTTATTGCTAGTTATCTTGGTCCATCCAGCTTTCTGTGGCACCTCTGTAAGAAGGACACCTCCTAGAGTTCCCTGCAGTGCTGGATTTGTTTTTTCAAACTCCCTTAGGTTCTGTTTTTCTGGGAATATCTTGATCTCTCCTTCATATTTGATGGGCAATTTTGCTGGGTACAGTATTCTTGGTTGACAGCTGTGTTCTTTGAGTGTTTGATATATGTCGCTCCACTGTCTTCTTGTTTTCATGGTTTCTGCTGAGAAATTGGTGCTTAATCTTATCTGTTCTTCCTTATAGGTTACTCTTTGGTTCTCCCTTGCTGCTTTCAGAATTCTCTCCTTATCTTTGGTTCTGGAAATTTGACTATGATATGCCTTGGTGTTTTTCTTTTGGGGTTTATTCTATATGATGTTCTCTCAGCTTCTTGAATATATATATATTCTCTCATTCTTCATTTGCCTGGGAAGTTTTCTTCTAGTAATTCTTCCACAACTTTTTCAGTGCCTTTAGTTGCTTCTTCCTGTTGTGGGATTCCTGTGTGCACATGTTATTTCTCTTGATGGGGTCCCACATTATTCTTTTTTTAATTTTCCTTTCTTTTTGATTCTGCTTTTGCTCTAGCAGATCAGTGATGACCATTCTATCTTCTATTTCACTGGTTCTGTGTTCCATCTCTTCAATTCTGTCCATGTGTCCTTCCATCATGTTTACAGCATCTGAACCATTGGACTTCATATTCTGAATCATGGTTTCTTGTTTTTCCTGAGCCTCTAATGCATCATTTGTTTTATCTGCATTGTTTTGAATTTTTTTTTAAGCTACTCCTGTTTTTTGCTTGCAGTGTCCTGTAATTCTTCAAGATTGTTTTTCACCCATTGAAAACATTCATTCATTATTCCTTTAAATTCTGTGTCAGAAAATTCCATCAGAATTTCTGGCTTCAGGAAATCCATTGATACTGTGTCACCTTTTGGGGATGACATCTTGCTTTGTGCTTCTTATGTGACATTGTTGAGGTAGAATTTTTCATGCCTGAGGTGATGATATGTTCTTGATCTGATGTCACAGCTCTAGAAAAGGATAGGGTAGCTACCCTGCCCCTATGTTTCTCTCTGAACTTCTGACTCAAGGGAAAGTTCATTTCAGGGCCTGTGAGAGCAGCCTCTTGAAGCAAAGTCAGATCAAGGTGTTCTGGATTAAAGACAAGTTAGACATGGAGGTGCAGGTATGGAGTGGAATGGGCACAAGGCAGGCATGGGGGTGAGGCAGGCATGTGCAGGGACCAGCAAGATTCTGGGTCCAGCAGGGCTCTGGGTCCAGTGGGGCTTAGGAAAATTCATTCAAATTCCCACTGTCCTTCTTGTTCCTGGTGGGTGGGTCCCACAGCAGCTCATCTGGCAGCTCCTGCCAGGCCTGGTGGTGGTTCCTGCCAGGGCCTGCGGATCACTGCTCCTGTTGCTCCCAAACTAATTATTTTAATAATAGTTGTCATTCAAACTCCTACTGTCCTGCTCATTCTCTGTGCTGCCACATCACTCTCTGTGCCACCACTTTACTCTGTGCCACCAGGCCGCTCTCTGTGCTGCCACTTCACTCTCTGTGCCACCATGTCAGTCTCTGTACCCTTGCCCAAAGGCTATGATGAAGAAGATGATAGCATGGACTCAAGAAATGGCCTTTGAGCGAGTGCAGTATTTCATTTTCTCCAATCAGAATCTAGAAAAAAATAACTCTTCAGGCTTCTCCACTTCTGGAAACTTGTTTTCGAGCAGCTCCAGAAAAGAAATAGGTGACAGAAGCACTTTACCTCCAATGGAGGAAGTAGATGAAAGAGTTCTTCTCAAAGGTCCATGAGCTTTTTACCTCTTTTCCACTAAGGTATCTGTAAGCCTTCCCATATGTTTACTACCCTGAGAATCTGACAGGGTCATGAGGCAGGAATATTTAATGCTTGTTCTTCTCTTTCTTTTCTAAGTACCAAAAAGTAAGGTTCTTTCAAAGGTCTCTGGAAGTGAACATTGTTAACCTCTAAAGATGAAGATCACAAAATGATGGTAACTCATTTTCCATCAACAGGATTTGTTCCACTATCCTAATAAAGCTCCTTTGGGACCTTGACTGCAACCAAAGCCAGGGACACCACACTTGCAACTTCTGGGCACAGCAACAAGTGAAATCCATAAAGGGGGACGCCTGCCTGAGGCCACAGGGGCCCTAGTAGCACAAAGGTTAAGCCGTAAGTTCCTAACCTAGGTCAGCAGTTGGAACCCACTAGCAGCTCCTGGGAAGAAAAATGAGGCTATGGGCCTTCCCTAAAGATGTCTATACAGCCTAAAAAACCCTTGGGCAGTACTAGCCCACCCTGTATGTTCTCTAGGAGTCAGAATGAACTCATCTGGGGAAATTTCGTTTGGCTGAGGTAACTTGGAGCCGTCAGCAGCCTACCCTTTAGTGCTATGCACACGTGACCCCAAGGATTGCCATTTTTGTATTATGTCAGCTGGATGGACGCAATATCTTGAAACTAGAATAGAGGCAAATGTGGAATGTTGGGGCACTTGTGGCTTTCTTTTTGCCCCAAAAAGTCTGCAGAGTGGACTTGCTAGATGAATTAGGGGTCTCTGGCCCAGAGTTTGCCAGCATTTGGGTGTGCCAGAATGATAAAATACTGGAATTTATGGCCACGCCTTCAGGATAAGGGCAAGTGTCTCTCCTGAGTCTCAGTGTCAGCTGGATGGACATGGCCTTTTGCAACTAGAAGAGAAGCAAGCGTGAAATGCGAGGGCGCTTGTGGCTTTCTTTTTACCCCAAGTGGGTGGCCACAGAGTGGACTTGCTAGGTGAATTAGGAGTCTCTGGCCCAGAGTCCCACAACATTTGGGCGTGCCAGAATGGTAAAATACCAGTTGACCTCATGGACCAAAAGTGATGCTACCAAGCCAAAGGTGGGTGACTCTAATCAGTGGGCCTCAAACCTGTTTTTAATTGGTTTTGGTCAAACATTCTTCTAGGTTGTATAGCCCTGGTGTGTCCAATTGCCTTACAGAGGTAACTTGTGGTTGCTGTGAAGCTGAACACTGTGACACTGATTTGTCAAAAGCAATAATGGTTGCCCATGGTGGACAGTGTTTGGTGAAGGTCCCCAATTAAAACAAGCTTGGAAGCGGGAATGGCATCCACTTCCATAAATAGCTTGCCTCCAGAAACCCTATGAACCTGGAGAAAAGATGGAAGTCATGCAAGTGATGAGGACTTTCATTCATAGGGTCACTATGAGTCACCTATGACTAGATGGCACTTAACAACAACAACCATGAACAGAGCACATTTTTCCATTTCTTTAAGTCTTCTATTGTGTCTTGCAGAAATGCTCTGTAGTTTTCTTTGTATAGGGCTTTTGTATCTCTAGTTAGGTTCACTCCCAAGTATCTCAATTTGTGCTTGGCTATTGTAAATGGTATTGCTTTCTTAAATTCCTTCTATAAGTTCTCTTTGTTACTGTAGAGGAATCCTACTGATTTTTTGGATATTGATCTTATATCATTCCACTCTACCAAATTGGCCTACTAACTCTAAAAGGTTATTTTTGTCTTTGGGGTTTTCTGTGTACTCTATCATATCATCTGCATATGGAGACAGTTTAACTATCCCTTTGCTGATTTAATCCTCTCAATAACTCTGGGATATCTGTAGTTTCTGTTATTATTCTTTTTTTTATGAGAAAACTGATGTCAGAGAGATCAACTGCCCAGGCCAAGGTCAAAGATCTCAAGTGTTATAAAACAAGAACTTGAACTCTTATATACATGTACCACTGTATTCTAACATTCCAAATTTAAAGCAACAAAGGACTTCTGTGTCTAGAAAATAAAGAGTAACCAGGACTAGTTCAATTCTCTTTTCCTGAAACAAGAAAATTTTTCTAAAACAACAAAAAACGCATAAAATAATTGGTTTGACTACAATGAATATTAGACGTGCGATTAGAGTGATCCTTGAGCGCTAAGACAGAAAAAGCTGAGCCCAGTGATAGTACAGTTAGACAATTTCCAAACTCTATTGCGGGAGGAGCAAAGTCAGTTTTCCCAGCACAATTTTCCAGAATTAGAGAGGCAGACGTGGAAACCAGGGAGAACAAGGCATGGAGTTTATAAGACAGAGTAACAGAAGGAAAGAGATGAAAAGAGAGAGGACTCTGAAGAGCTGCAGAAAATCCCTCTTAACTATTGAGCCAAGTACTGACGAGCATAAGCAACAGGCAAAACATCAAACTCTGGGGAATGAACCACCTGAAGGACTAAAGGAAACAATGCTCAGTGATCACACAGGACTGAGAAAAATGCCTGTTTGCCTTTGACAAGCTGAAAATTTCTTGGTTCACAGAGAATTCAGTGAAGGGCACAAAAGGATCTTGCTTCATAGTGGGAAATAAATAGCCTTAGACTGAGAGTTACTTCAGTTTCACCTAACAAACCTTAAAAGTAAAACCTGCAAAGAGCAAACTGATAATAAATCACTACACTCCAGAAAACTACCCAAAGAATGTTATAAAAAAAAAAAAAAAACCCACAACCTAACACCCAAGCAAAGTAAAACTCACAATGTCTAGCACACAGTTGATGGTTAGCAGCTCTGTAAAGAAGGAAGAAAATAAACTAAAAAAAAAAAAAAGGTAATAAATCCATCAAAGCTGACCCATAACTGACACAGATATTAGAATCAGTAGTGAAAGATATTAAAACAGTTGTTAGGACAGCATTGCCTATGTTAAAAAAAAATAGGTAGGAACATAGATGATACTAATAAAGACCTAAATTGAACATGAAAATGTCAAAGTATGAAGTAAAAACTACATTGGATAGGATTAATAGAATATTGGAAAATTCAGGAAAAAAATAATGAATTTAACAACAAAGCAATAAAAACTATTCAAACTAATACACAAAGAAAAAAGAGGCTTTTATTAAATAAGTGGAGCAGCAGTAAACTATGGAACAAATTCAACTTATTCAACAGATTTTAAATTTAATATGCATTAAATCAGAGTCTTCAAGGTGGGATAGGCCCAGAAAAAATATTTCAAAATTTATTGGCTGCAAAATTTTCCAAGTTGAGTAAAATTATAGTTCACAACAAAACTCAAGGACAAGAATTATGAAGAAAGCAGATTTTTTTTCACAGTAATTGGAAAACTGTTTCTAAAATTCATGTGGAAATGTAAAGTGCCTGTAATAGCTGAAACAACCTTGAAAAAGAACAAACTTAGAGACTATTGCATCATAATCCCAAGATATATTATTATAAAACGACAGTAATTAAGACAGTGTGCTATCAGCACAAAGAGAGACAAAAAGATCTGTGCAATAGAACAGAGAGCCCAGAAATAGGCCCACAGATAAAGAGATAGAGAGATACACAGATATAGACATATAGATATACACTTAATTCTGTCAAAGGTACAAAGACAATTTAGTCTTTCCATGAAAAGTTGTTTAATATCCCTATAAAAAATGAACTTCAATTCATAATTCATGTCATATATAAAAATTACCTTAAAATGTAAAACCTAAAACTATAAAGTTTCTATAAGAAAACATTAGAAAAAAAAGAAAACATTAGAGAAAATTTTATTCTTTTGGGTTAGGCAAATATTTCTACAATATTCCCTAAGTAGATGTTGCTGTTGTTAGGTGGCACGAAGTATGACTCATAGGCACCCTATGAACAACAGATCTGAACCCTGTCCTACCCTGTGCCATCCTCATAATCTTAGACACACTCGAGCCCATTGCTGCAGCCATTGTGTCAATATACGTGCTTGCAGGTTTTGCTCTCTTTCACTATTTTTCCACCTTTCTAAGTATGATGTCCTTCTCTAAGGAACAGACTCTTTTAGCAACATACCCGAAGTATGTAAGATGAAGCTTTGTCATCTTTGCCTTCAAGGAGCACTCTGGCTGCACTTTCTCCAAGACATGTTCATTCATTCTTGAGATGTTCAGTATTCTTCTCCAACACCACACCTCAACAAGATCAATTCTTCTTCTGTCCTCCTTATTCATTGTCCAGCTCTCAGATGCATAGCAAGTGATCAGAAAGACCATGGCCGGAATCAGACCTACCTTAGTCCTGCAGCTGATATCACTGCTCCTCAATAATTTGTAGGGGTATCTCTAAAAACATGCTGGAGATTTATCTATGGGTTGGGTCTGACTCCATGGCATGTGACAAAAACACTAATATTGGCCAATTTATATAACTTCTTTGGAGAAATGTATATTCTAATCCATTGTTCACAATTGGATGTTTTTAGTATTAAGCTGGAAGAAGAGTTCTTTGTAAGTATTCTGGATGTTAAGGGTCTTAGCACAAAATTATATACAAACATTTTCTCTCAGTCTGTGGCTTATTTCATTCCTTTACCATGGCATTTGAAGAGAAAAATTTCAAAATGTTTATAAAGCCTATTTTACCAATGACCCATGAAATGTCAAAAGAAAAAAGTTATGTCTTGAAGAAGGTGCTAAAGATGATAAAGCTTCACCCCACATACTTCATGCATGTTGCTAGTAAGGCAATTCCTCGGGAGTGACATGATACTTGGAAAGGCAGAGGGTCAGTAACATCGTGACTGCCTCAATGGGCTTAAGTTTGCAGGAAATATGAGGATGGCACAGGATAGGATAGGGTTCAGATCTGTTGTTCATAGGGTCACGTCACTATGAGTCATTCTCAACTTGATGACAGATAACAAGAACAACAACATATTAAGGTACGTTAAGGGAAAGGCAAAATAAGAGGATGATCAGCACATAACTAAAAAATGGAAGAGGCAGAGTGCATAAGAAATACTTTCAATAGCAGATATATAGACAGACAGGCAACACAAACAAGTATGGACACGTGAAAAGGACAACACCTACAACCATACATAGA
Organism: Elephantulus edwardii; assembly: GCF_000299155.1. NCBI lineage: Eukaryota > Metazoa > Chordata > Mammalia > Macroscelidea > Macroscelididae > Elephantulus > Elephantulus edwardii. Next base: position 1,028,420 of record NW_006399902.1, on the reverse strand, counting down.
TTTGGCAGGGAATAACGACATTTATTTTAGTACATACTAGAAATAACTCAAAGTCATTGCCATCAAGTCAGAACCAACTTAGAGCTGACCTTCAAGTGGGTTTTCAGAAGCTCAGATAATTTCAAAGTAAATCACATGGAAGAAATTGTCCATCTTTTTCTCACAGCTTAACGGGTGGATTTGCACTACCTTTGAGTTGGCAACACAACTCTTTACTCATTAGGTCACCAGAGCTCCATATACTGTAAATGTATCTATGTATATAGCAAAGCCAACAGGAACAATGCTGTATAATCTTATTCGTAACCAAAATACTCTGAGGGAATTAGTTATTGATTTTAGGCCCTTGAGATCATAGTCCTGGAAGACATCAAGGTCAATTGGTATAACAATCTACAAAGACAATGTTCTACAGGCTACTTTAATGAGTTAGAGTCTTACAAACTTTCAAGTGGTCATCTACATTAGAAATACTGGTCTTACTGGTCTCTCCTACTCCCCATTCTGAGTATAGAAGCACAGAAAAGGGAGTGAAAACAAAGATGTACAGAAACAATTCACCCAGAGGACTAATTTACCACAAGAATCTCACCTTCCACAACTCAGAGACCAGAAGATCTAGATAGTGCCCAGCTACCATTGCTAACTACTCTAAAAGGGATCACAGCAGAAGAGCCTGGATAGGTGGGGCAAATGTGGAACAAAACCAAATACATGAAAAAGACCAGGCTCACTAGTCAGATAAAGGATGGACAAACCCATAACACTATGCCCCTTAGTCATCCTTCAAACCTAGAACAAGGCCCACACTGTGGCTCAAGTCTCAGGCAAATAATCATCCCATAAAGAGGTCAGCAACACCAGGGAGGCACTCATTTCTTAGAATAACATACCACATAAGGTCGAAAGAGTATCATGTGTCCAAGGATAAAGCACTGAAGCCAGGAAAGGTTAAGAAACAAGGATTACAGTGAGAATTACAAGTAAGAAGTGAGAAAAATGATAATGCATTGTGGGTATTGTAATTAATGTTTCTGAAGCAAAATGTGTACGAATGGTTGAATGAAAAACCAATTCTCTTATTAAACTTTCAAGTCACAATAAAAAAATAAAGTAGGATTGTTGCTGTTGTTGTTGTTGTTAATGCTGTCAAGTTGCTCGTGACTCGTAGCAACCCTATGTACAACAGCTCTGACCCCTGATCTATCCTGAGCCAACTTCATCGTCTCTGACACACCTACCTCCTTTACCCCAGTCACTGAATCAGTCCATCTCATCGAAGGTGTTCCTCTCATGTGCTGTCCCTCCACCCTCCCAAGTATGGCATCCCTCTCCAAGGATTGGTCACTCTTTGCAACATGCCCAAAGTATGTCAGATGAAGCTTCAAAATCCTTGCCTCCAAGGAGCAGCTTGGTTTCAACCTCTCTAGGACAAACCTGTTTGTTCTCTTGGCAGTCCATGGTATATTCAATACTGTTCTCCAGCACCACAGCTCAAAGGCATCAGTTCTCCTTCTATCAGCCCCAGTCATTGTTCAGCTTCCTGATGCATAGCAAGTAATTGCAAAGACCATGGCCTGGATCAGACACAACTTAGTCTCCAGACTGACATCATTGCTCTTCAGTGCTCTGGAAAGACACTTGACAGCAGATTTTCCCAATGCAATTTGTCTTTTGATTTACTGACTACTGGTACTGAGAGTGTTGATTGTGGAGTCCAGCAAACTGAAGCTATGAAAATACAAAGGAGGAGGAACAGTTGTAAATCTGAGCATTCAAATTAAGACTGACTAGGAAGAAGGATTGGCCACCCACTTCTGAAATAAAAGGACTTCAAAAATCCTATGTGCAATAGAGCATATTTAGACTAGCAGATATGGCAACTGAGGCTGAGCCCTCAAATATGAAAAGGAGGATTATCCCCTCAAAAAAACTTATTAGTGACTGTGTCACTCTAATGAACCCTGAGTCTCCAAGGCCAGCTGAAGCTCAGCTCCTGTCAGCTGCTGCTGTGAGAATTGGCTGCCAAGTGTATCTGCACTGGGTTTTCAAGAAAAGCCAGGAATCTGAGGTTTGCATATAATCTACAGGTTATTGAATATTAACAGCTTGTTCAAATTTTTTAAAACTACAGTGATTTCCCTCTCCCTCAATGGACCACACACTTGACTATTACAGTCCAAGTTCCATGAAACATATAGCAACTGAAGGAGAAATAGAAGGGGAAAGGCCCTGTTGAGCATCTGCTAATGCCCACAGTCCTCAGGACGGGGCTAGGAGAGGCCTTCTTGTACTTTGTCTATACAGTTGAACCCAGCATGGCCCTGACCCTCCTGAGTTCCAGGCTGAGGGGAGAGTTATGAGAATGTAGAAGGGAGAAGGGGGTTGGAGCACAAGAAGGAAAGTCAGAGCCCAGACTCTAGGTCTTTAACTGGCTGTCCCACCCACTAAACTCACCACCTTGGACTTGATCCTGACTCATGGTGACCCTCCATTGGGTTTCTAAGGACATACATCTTAACAGGAGAAGCCTGCTTCATCTTCTTCCAATAAGGTGGCTGTTGGATTGCAACTGCTGGCCTTTACAATTAGCAGTCCAACTTGTAACCCTAAGTCACCAGAGCTCCATATTCAGTGGCCAAGTGGCACACAAAGGAGTGCAGGAGGTCTGGAGGGGCTGTTACAAACAAATAATAGACAGAGATCATTGCCAAATTGGAAAATATAGATAGATTGATGAGATAGATAGATAGATAGATGATTGAT
>NW_006399902.1:985259-1024563 GCF_000299155.1 Elephantulus edwardii | reverse complement strand
TTCAAGTTGAGCATAAGTTATAGCGACCCTATGAACAAAATAGAGTTTCCAGAGGCATGTTGTTTAGGAAGTGGATGCTTCCAAGCTTCAATGAATAACAACCCTATAAACAATGGATCTGATTCCTGGCCTAGCCTGTGCCATCCTCACCAACTCTGACATACTCAAGCCCACCATTACAGACAATCCTTTAGTTGAGTGTCTTCCCCTCCTTTGCTGACCTTCCATCTTTCCAAGCATGATGTACTTTGCCAAGTAGTGGCCGCTCCTAACAACATGCCCAAAGCATGTGAGACTAGGTTTCACCATGCTTGTCTCTATGTATCAGACTGTAGCACTGTTGTTGCACCTTTTCCAAGACATATTTGTTTATTCTCTTGGTAGTCCATGGGATATTCTGTACTCCTCTCTAACACCACAACTCAAAGGGGTCCATTTCTGTAATCTTTATTCACTGTACAGCTGTCAGCTGCACAGCAAGTAGTTGAAAACACCATGGTTAGGATCAGGTGCATCTTAGTCTTCAAACTGGCAGCATTGCTCTTCAGCACTTTGGATAGGTCCCTGCAGTGACTTTGAAAACAGAAGAAGTGTTTTAAGATCTCCCCAACAGGTCACCCAGAGTTCTCAACTAAAGGGCTGGGACTGGCCTCCCATTCACTCTCCCCAGAAGTGCGACTCCAACCCCCTTCAGCCCAGTCAGACACTTGCTCATCTGTACTAACAAAGCCAATATCCTCCCCAATCCCCCTTCCCTTATTGGAAATGAAACACATGGAGAATTCTGATTATTTTCATGCTGCAACAGCATGCTGGGCCCCAGAGGCCCCTTCACCTAGCAATGAGCCCTTTCCAGAGTGAGATTTGTTAACTTGTTAGCGGAAAATCAGCCACAGTTTTAAACCAGTCCTGCTCCTACCAGGGCAGCTGCGGTGGTTTCTGTCCTACAGCTCAGCCTCAGAGATGAGACAGACAAGACTGGTAGAGTCTAGATCAGGGCTTTGATCTGGTTCATACTGGCTCAACCCTTTGCTGAGAATTTGCTTTTCTATCCAGATACAGCAAGTCAACTAGCTATTTAAGGTACATTTTAACAAAATTCCCAAGTAATTCTTAACAATCCCCAGAGGACTACATGAGCATCACCTACATTTATCTAAGAATCGCTGAGTATATTGAAAAATCACCAGGTACACTTGTTCAAATGTAGATTCTGATTCCATATTTTTGGGGTGGAAATGCAAATTCTCTGCAGGGAGTCAAACTGGTCTAGTATGGTCTCCGTTAGGGCAGAGGCAAGTGACATGAGGGGAAATTGTAGGAATGCTAGGGGGAGACCCAGAGGGACGGGTCTGGTCAAACCCACTGACGTCAACTCATTTCTGACTCCTGAGCACCCACACTACATGTGCTGGGCATTCCTAACCATCTCCCTTCGGTGCTCCTCGGAGGAAGGATAATGAAACCTCAACTCACATACTTTTGGCATGTTGTCAGGAGGCCTTGTATAAAAGACATCGTATTTGGAAAAGTAATTCAGTGAAAGAGAGGTAGAGCTTCAACCAGAAGAATTGATACAGTGACTATGGCGATGGGCTTGATCATGAGGGAGATTGTGAGGCTGGCACAAGACAGGGCAAGGTTTTGTTTGTTGTTCATAGGATCTCTGAGTTGGCATCAACCCGAAGGCACCTAACAATAATAAACCTCATCACCTTGGGAGATAGATGATGTCACTAATCCCACAGTGATCACTCCCATTTGATGAGGGAACCAAGGCCACAGAGCTTGACCTTGGTGGGTCTGGGATTCAATTCTAGGGCTCTGGGGACACCTAGGTCAATTTTTTTCCTCCCAACCACACTGTCTTGATTTGCTCTTCACTGTGTGAGTGTCCTCATTGCTTCCTCCACCTCTGTACCCCTAATCTGCTCCCTAGAAAAGAGAAGCCTCAGTAAATCAAAGAGGATGGGGAGAGATCAACCCTCCAGAGAAGCATTTCCCGGCAGAGTAAATCACCTTGGCCTCTTAGTAATTGCAGAAGCTGAGAGCACTCTTCTTCCCCCAGGAGTTTGTAAATCAAAACCTGGATTTACCGAAACTGCTAGGGAATAAGTGAGGCAGAAAGCCGGGGAAGAAGTGCAGAGAAAAGAGCCATGTCCAAGCCTGATCCTAGGGAGTTTCTGAGAAGCATGTCAGGGTGCAGATGACCACTGGTAGGATCGTTGCTTCCATCTGTCACCTTTCATGGGATTGAACCAAATTTTCTAGGAACTGTCTGTGGGTCCTTGTCCTAGGTGTCTGGGGGGAAAGCTGGACTCAAGGGCTCAGGACTGGTGACTGGAAGGGGACTTGAGAGCCACGAGCACCTCTGAGCTACATACTGAGTGGGACCTTTGACTGATAGCACCAGTAGACAGGACTCAGTAGTTTCTGGCAGGGATCTTGGACCCTGGCAGTAAGAGAAAGCTGAAAGGGCAAGATTCAAAACCTTTGGTTGGAAGCCAGGGACCTGGGTGCCAGTTCTGGTTCTGCTGCTGATTTCCTGAGAGAACTTGGGCAAGTTACATGACGTCCTTGGGCCTCAACTGAATCAGCTGCAAAATGAGAATTATTGCTGCTTTTGATGTGATGATGGTTATGGTGGTGGTGGTGGTGGTGGTGGTAGTGGTGGTGGTGGTGGTGGTGGTAGTGGTGTTAGGTGCCATTGAGTCAAATATTACCCGTAATGACCCTACAAACAACAGAACTGAATCCTGTACCATCCTCATCTCTGGCACATTCAAGCCCATTGCAGTAGTCACTGTGTCAAGTCATCTGATTGAGGGTCTGCCTCTCTTTTGCCAGCCCTCCACCTTTCCTGGGACAATGTTCCTCTCCAAGGAATAGCCTCTCCTAATAACATGTCCAAAGTGTGTGAGACAAAGCTCTTGACGTAGGTCAGGGGGATTCTGGTTTTGTGTCCTGTTAGCCAGTTGGAAGTGTGTGTCTCCTCTACATAAATGAGGCTGCATCTCCCCTCCCTTCTCTTTGATTCTTCTTCCTCAAGGCCATCATCACTGTGACCTCACATAGGGACAGGTAAGGGTCACCTGGTCAGCTAGTTTAAGAAGAGTAGTTGCCTCTTCTTAAACTCTTGCCCTGCCCTCCAGTTCCACAAAGTCCAGAAGAATTGCACTGGTACCAGGGGGAGGCATGGAGCTGGATCTTATCATCAGAGCCCTGCAGTCCCTCACCCTGCAGCCAGGCTCCCTGGCTCCCTACACACACACAATAACTGAATTTTTAATTACTCTAATTATTGCTTGAAAAATTGGGTTCTTGCCACAGATAAATAAAATGAGATTTGGCTCCTCTTTGCCTATCTCTCCCTTCAGCTTTCAATTTGACAATGACTTTCATAACATACGCAGAAACAAGGGTTACTAGGAGGACGGAAAAGGCCTTCTTGCAAAAGTATGTTGGAGGAAGCGTGAATGCAGATGTGGGGTAAGGAGTCGCATGCAGGTACAACTACTCAGATGTGTACGTACTCTCATGCACAAGCAGTGATGGGAGACACAGGTACAGCCAGCACATTGTTGAGGGTGGAAATGGGGCATAAGACCAGGTGACATAGATGGGGGTAACTGGGAGGTGTGCAACTGGTGCAAGTGTGACCCTAGACGTGACAGAGTGCCCTGGAAAGCCTGCAGACTTGAGGTCTCCATGTTCCAGTTGTTTATTCACCTCGCCAAGCTTCTTCTCCTCATCTCAGTCTAAATGGAGACACTGTTCCCCTAAAAAGATCTCTGTGAGAATGACAGATGACAGGACATGAGCTTTGTTTAATGAGGTAGTTGTTGTTGTGACATTCCGTTGAGCTGACTATGACTCATAGCAGCCCTATGAACAATAACTCTGAATCTTGTGCTATCCTGAGCCAATCTCACTGCCTCTGATACAGTTGACTCCATGCCACAGTTAGTGTGTCAAACCATCTCATTCAGGCTCTTTCTCTCCTGCACTGTCCCTCTGCCCATCCAAGCATGATGTCCTTCTCCAAGGCCTGGGCCTTCCAGGCCACATGCCCAAAGTATATGAGACAAAGCTTCAGAATCCTATTCTTCAAGGAGAAATTTGGTTTCACACTGTCCAAGACAGACCTATTTGTTCTCCTGGAGATCCACGGTATGTTCAGAATTCTTCTCCAGCACCACAATTCAAAGGCATTGATTCTTATTCTGTCATCCTTAGTCATTGTCCAGCTGTCTGATGCATAACAAGTAATTGTGAAGACCATGGCCTGGATCAGGCACACATTAATCTCTAGGGTGACTTGTCTTCCTCAGGGTGATGACCAGGGGACCGTGTGATGACAGTCCTGGGGTTAGTGTGTGATATAAGTCAGGTCCTGGGGTCCAGGTGGAAGATAACTGGTACTAGGCTGGGTTTGGCTGGGGCCCCTAACCACCCTCTGCAGAGAACTCTCTATCCTTCCAAGAAGTGGTTTGTGGACCATAACTAGATCAGCTCCTGCATCACCAGCTTCCTTTATTAATGACCTTCAATTGATAATATCATGACTTGGATCGTGGACACCATAGTCCTGACTGCTGCTTCCATAGACATTGATGTGGATCCAAGTAAAATGAAATCCTTAACAACTTTACTCTTTTCTCCGTTAATCATAATGTTGCTTATTGGTCTAGTGAGAATTTTCTTAAATTGAGATGTAATCCATACTGAAGGCTATATTCTCTGATCTTCTTTGAAAAGTGCTTCAAGTCTTCTTTGCTTTCAAAGAAGTAAATTAACATATTGCAGGTCGTTAATGCATCTTAGGTTAATTATTCACAGAGAATCACACATCTAATAGGTGGCAGACTTGTGGCTTGAACCCAGCACTGCCTACTCCACAAAGGTCTAATAAGTATGAGGCTGGGACTGTGTGGGTGAAGAGGAAGGACTTCTTTCTCCCACAGAAAGAAGATCTTGGGGGTTGGGGATTGGGAGGAGAGGTGACAGGGTGAGCTATGACTTGGAAAATGAACCTGAGAGTCTGAGCCTTTGTGTGGGAGTCAGAATGGACCCAGGTTTGGGGAATATATTGTGCCCATTAGACAGATGTATTATTGCGTGAGTCCAAGAAAAGCCAAAGGGCATCCTTCACCCTGCTCTCACTTCCAGAATCTTCTAATAAAAACTTAGATAAGCAAATCACTGACAACTCCAAAAAATTTCATGAGCGCTTCTCTGAGGTGCACACGTCAAGCTTTGTCTCATTCAGGTGAGGTTAGTCAGACTGTGCAGGGATTTACCTATTGCTACCTAGAGTCCTCCTTAGAGGCAAGGATGATGAAACTTCATCTCCCATGCTTTGGTCATGTTGTTAGGAGGGCCAGTCCTTGTAAAGGTACATCATGCTTAGAAAGATGGATGGTCATCAGAAGAGAGGAAGACTCTCAATGAGTTGAATTGACACAGTGACTGCAATGAGCTCAAGTGTGTCAGAGATGATGAAGATGGAGCAGGACAGGACAGAGCTCAGATCTTTGTTCATAGGGGCATTAAGAGTCGTAGTTGACTCAACGGCACCTAACAACAATGTAACATGATGCTGGAAGTTATGTCAGCACTGTTTCAAATACCAGTGGGTCACCCGTGATAGACTGGCTTCAGTGAAGCTTTCGGACCAAGTAGAAAGAGGGGTGAGGGGAAGACCTGGTGACCTGCTTCAGAGAGTTAAATGGCGGGAGCTCTGCAGATCACACAGGAGCATTGTTGGGTACAGTACTGGAAGATAAGCCCTTGCGTTCAAAGGCAACAACAGACCCAGTGATCGCAGCAGGCTGTTCTCTTGTACACAGAGTTGCTCTGAATAGGAGCAGACTCAACCCAGCCATCAGCAGCATCTAACAAATCGCAGGGGCTTAAAGTCACTAAGGCTTATTTGTCACTCTTGCTTCTATCTTATTGATTTCCAGAGCCTCAAATGCATGTCATCCTCTCTCCATGACCCCGGCTGATGAGGAAGCCGCCTGTAGAGCACTGCAGGTCATGCCAGGAGAAGGCAAAGAGACGCCAAGTGACCTGTGCATAGGTCCTTAGGCTCCATCTGCATGTGTCATGTCCACTCCCACCTCACAGAGCATGACTTCGTCCAGGTTCTAGAGGTCTGAGCAGTGCAATTTCTCCATGAGAGAACAATAGGAAATACCTGGCACACAGAATAGGTGCCAACTGCCTTTTTTATATGCCCTGTTAGTTGCACTTTCAAGAGTCAGCTCAAATTTGGCATATTCACAAGAGGGCCTTCTATCCCTCAAACTGATCCAGCCCAGCCTTCCCTGTGTTGTCAAGTGGCACGTCTCTCCACAGGTTAATCTAGCTGGGAACCCAGGAGCTACGTTTTTCCCACCACCCACATCAAAGTTATCACCTGGCTCTGTTGTCCCCACCCCCATAGGTATCCGTCTGAGTTCCATTTACTTCTCTCCACCCCCACTGCCTCCTCCCTGGTCCAGCCACGTACAGCTCTCATCTGGCACTTGTGGTGGCACTTGCCAGGTCCTCTGATCTCTCCTGCCTGCCACACTTGCAGTACCCACCAAAATGAGTTATTATTGTTGTTGTTAAGTGCCATCTAGTGACCCTATAGACAAAAGACCTGAAAACTTGTATCATTTTCATTGTTTCTCCAAGTTCATAGGGTTTCCAGAGACAAGCTATTTCGGAAGTGGATGCCACTCCTGCTTCCACACCTGTTTTAATATGGGAGTTCCACCAAACACTGTCCACCATGGGTAACCATTATCACATTTAATACATCATTGTCACAATGTTCAGCATCACAGCAACCATGAGTTACCTCTGTGCAGCAGATTGGCAGACCAGTACCATACCACTTAGAAGAATATTTGAGCAAAAAGTGACTGTGACCTTTAAAACATCCACTAGGCTAGGTCTTCTTCCTGCTTAAAACTCTACATGGGCTTCTACTACTCCCAGAATGCACCTCAGAATCTTCCTCCAGGCCACAGAGATCCACCTTCTGCTGATGTCTATAGGCTCATTTCCCCTTCCTCATCCTCAGACCCTCAGCAAGATGAGTTGACAAAATGACTACAACAATGGACTCAAGTATTTCAGAGATGGTGAGGCTGGCACAAGCTAAGGCTCAGATCCATTGTTCATAGGTTCACTATGAGTATTCGTTGACTCAGGACACCTAGCATTATCAACAACAATCCTTGGACCACTCCTACATGGTGCTGTTTTATACTTACTTAACTGTCCCAATGCCTGGATGCCCTCCCCACGGTCCTGTAAAATTGCTCTCCCCTCATTCCCAAGAAAGAAGCTCTCTGGTGGCTTAGCGATAAGGAATTACGCTTCCAACACAAAGGTTTGTGATTCGAATCCACAAGCTGCTCTGTGAAGAAAGATGGGCAGTCTGCTCCCATGCCATTTACTGCCTCTGAAAACCCACTAGAGGGTTAGCTATGGATTGGTTATGACTCAATGACACACAACATCTCTGAGGGCTCAGTTTCACATCCCCAAGGCCTCCCCTGGATCACCCAGTGGCAGAATCACACCCACCTGCCTCTGTCTACCTGGAACTCTTAACCAAGCCCTCCCTCCTTACTTCCTTCACAGCTTGTAACACTTTCTGAAATGTCCTTGCTAACCTGTGCAGGTTTATTGTCCATCTTCCAACAACAAGGGCACAAGCTCCATGGAGGCAGGACCTCGTCTCTTTGTGCCCCACTGCATCCCAGTGCCCTTTAAGTATCAGATGTATGGTAGGTTCTCAAGAGGAGCTTGTTGTGTGCATGAATGAATGGGGTCAGTCGAGTGTGAGGCTTCTGTCTGCCAGCCTTGGGCTCTCCCATGTGGCCTGACCAGAGAAGGAGATTTAAGCATGGTCAGGAATTGGCCATGGCCATGCATGCCTGGCCTCTCCTAGACTGGAGAGCAGAGTGGAAACCTGTCCTCATGGTCTATAGGCCCCTGGTTCTCCTGACACAGACCTTCTTCTGTGTCCACACCACCCCTCAGAATTACTGGCAGCACCGTAGCTAAGGCATTCGGTTGCTGTAATAAAAAGTTGGTGGTTCAAACTACCAGCTACTCCATGGAAGAAAGATGAAGCAGTTTGCTTCTATAATGGTTTGTAGCCTTGAAAATCTCATGGACAGTTCTGATTTGTCCAACAGGGTCATTCTGTGTCTGAATCAGCTTAGCAGTGTGTTCCCCTTCTGCTTTCTACCTACCCCCGCCACCCCCAGGCTGACCAGGGTTGGAGAGTCAGCCTGACCACTGGACTGTCTCCGCAGTCTCTGCCACTCACCCCAGGCCTCAGCCTGGCAAGAGGACCAAGAAGAGGACATATCCAATGGGGAAGGCTTTTCTGGCACCTTCCTGAAGACCTCAGGGTTGTAGAGAGGTGGGAGAGGAGCCAAGGGCAGCCTAAGAAGAACAGCCTGAAGGAGGAGACCCAAAAGGAGAGTCAGAGACCTGCCCAATGGCAGAGAGAGTTCTCTTTTGAACCATCCATCTTGATGGAGGAGTCCTAGTTCTCACTCAGGTCAGAGACTCTCCAGTACAGATCAGAGACAGCTGACGAGACCTCAATCCCTGCAAACTCACAGAGATCTGAGCTCACATTGCCTGACAGAGACCACCAGCAAGAGGGCACCCCTCTCAGGTTAACATTACCTTTCCTGGACTCTGGTTGAGGCAGGGGAGCTGCTTAGTGGAGATAGAGGCGTCCCTTCCTTTCCCTCCCCCACCTCCACCCCTTGTGAGGGTCCCTGGAGCAGAACTGCTGAGGGTTTCCTCCCTGTTAGAGACCTAGATCCCATCAGTGTCTTCTCCTGGGCTGGTGGTGGGAGGACAGGGCCTTGATCCCAAACCCCCAGAGCCCTGTGTCATCACTGGACTGACCTGCCAATCTGTGGCCCTGCTCATCTCCGGCTCCGGGGCTGGTGTGGTGACATCTAGTGCTACCTTCTCCTGCTCAGTGGGATCTCCCTTCTCTTTCCTCGCCTTGTCCTCACGCCCCCAACCCCTCCTTTCACCTCATCTTTCCTGCACTTGTAGGAACAGAAACTTAGCTAATTTCTTGGGTCCATGAACACCCACAGGGAGGGGGTGAGTGTTCCCTGCTTCCACTCCATCACCCACCCTAATGCGTCGCCTGACACTTTCAATTTATTTTTCAATTCCTTTACTACCAGAAATGACGATTAAACTTCCAGCGTAAATACCGCTTTACCAAACTGAATTAATCACGACAGGCAGGAGGGGCCAGCAGCTCGAGCAGCTGATCAAGAGCATCACAGAGTTAACCCTTTTGTCCTCACCCAGCCTCTGCAGTGGGTGGGAGGGCTCTGGGGCCTCCTTCCTCCTCAAATGTACTCATTTGGTCGTCTACCTGGAGTTCCCTCCCTCTTCTAGACATCATCTACAATGTCATCTCCCTAGAGAATGTCTTCTGACCTCTACCCCAGTCTCAATTCATTTTTTTTCTTCCTAAGAGTATGTCACAAATTCATTTCCTTTTCTTCATAGTACTTAACGTGAATTATAGTTATGCACTAATTTGTGGCTTTGTTTAATATGCTCCTCGGGGAGGAGGTTTAATCTTGCGATGCTGCAGGCCCAGGTGAAGAGGATGTTCACTGGAGATGGTGAATGAGTGAAGAAATGACCACTCTGCCCAGCTGCCTGGCTGAGTCCTGAAGCCAGACCAATGAGCTGGACATGACCTCAGCTCTTAGGATCCTCTTGGCCTTATGGGGGAACAGACAAATAAGCATGACGGCCCAGCATGAAACTGGGGTGCGGTTGAGGGAAGAGGTTATCAGTTTTGGGATTATCAGTGGGAAAGACTATAGGGAGAGCCTAGAACCAGACTAGGCTCTGAAGAATGAGTAGGAGTTTACTCTGAATTAAAAGCGTGGAAGGGCATTCCCAGTAGAGGGAATAGAATTTGCAAAGGTCAGGAGTGTTTAAGAGACGATGGGCTTGGTGAGGCTTGGCCACAGGGCTACACAGGGAATGTAGCCTCCACAAGGTCAGAGGGACCAGCATAAGCCAGACCTCGAAGGTCCTTGAACAATAGGTTAAGGTGTGTGAACTTGACCTGGGTCGCCTTACTTGAAGCATCAGTTCCACCAGGTATAGCTTCTCAGAATTACCTTTCCAGCTGCCTCAGCTCCAGCTGGGCACCTCCTCTCTGTCACTCATTAATTCACCAACTCATTTAAAAATCACTTATTGCAGATCTGTGCACCCTCTTGCTTGGTCCAGCTGTCTGTCAGTCAGTGGTTACTGTCACTTGGGGCCCACAGTCTGGAGAGGGACCCTTGGGCTTTGTCATCTGCTTGGAGCCCCTTTCCAACTCCCTGGCTTGGATGGTCCCTCACACGTATTCAGCTGAGGAAAATAGCTTACCCAAGTTCATACAGCAAATTTATTCCAATGATTTTTACCTATCCCTTTCATAAAGAGACCTTTAAAAATAATAAGCAGGCATTGGTTGCCTTCTATGTGCCAGGCTATGCACCTAACTTTCATTTCATCTACACATTATCACTTTGTTTTGGGGGGGGTTACAATTTTTATGTTGATATTTTAATGAAAGTTTCCAGAAAACTTGGATTTCTATTCATACATTGCTGCACATTTTCCTCTTTACCCTCCCCTCTTCAAGTTCACTTTTCTTTTTAAAAAGATTCTTTCATTGTTGGATTACAGATGAAGAAACTGAAGTATTGAAAGTAAAGGGGCTCATTTTGAGCTAAACAAATACAAATTTTGAATGTAGCACAGGTTTACCAAACCCAGAAGTCTTCCTGATCCCTGACCTATTCTGTCTTGGACAGCAGCAGCAAGTGTGTAAGGAAATAATATTGTTAATAATAACAACAAACAACACTTATATAGGCACACGTGGGAGATACCATGGATTCTGTTCCAGATCAATGAAGTTATTATCAATATTAACCAAATCACCAAATATCTTGCTTTCCCAGTGCACATGAACGTTATTACGCAGTATGGTGTAGTCTACTAAGGGTGTAAGAGCCTCATGGAAAGTTTGAGATACTGGGAGAAAAATAAAAATGTGACACAGAGACATGAAATAAATGACCATATGCTGTTGGAAAAACTGGCACTGATAGAGTTGCTCAATACAAGGTTGCCGCAAACCTCCAATTTATGGAAGATACGATAAAGTGAAGTGCAATAAAATGAGGTATGCCTATTCGTAAGACATGATCACAGAGGGAGTAAATTTGAAAACAAGTGGCAGTTAAAGAGTCACTTTTTCCCTTGAGACAGAGTAACCCTTTTCCTAGGATTTAGACTAGCAATAACAGCAGTAACCACAGGCGTCTTTCCAGACCCTGTTCTAAGTTGTTTACAAGCACTGTTTTATTGCTCGTAATGGCCAAAAGGGATGACCTGAAATAAAAGCCCCTAGTGAGAATTAGATGATCCAGCTCTCAACTCCAGGCTACAGATAAGGAAACTGAGACCCAGGGGGGTGAAGAGACACTTTGTGACAAGTCTCTGAGGTGGAGACCCAGGAATCTGTGTTTTAAACCACCTCCCCAGGTGAATCTGATGTGTTGTAGATTAAGACCCCCTGATGGGGGTGAACTCGGGCAGTCCCAGGTTCCAGCTTTTGCTGCTGGTCTCTCAGCAGGTGGATGATCTTAGACAAGCAAATCCATTCTTCTGAGCCTCCGTTTCTTCCCTTGTGCAATGATCCCAACTGGGATCCTCAAGACCGCAGCTGCAAACGCCTAAAACACATCAGAGGATGGAGATTTGTGGCTTCCTCATCATCGCTGTTGCATGACCATGAGGAGGCCCCCTCGGCAGCTCTGTCTCCCCCACAGATATGACATGCTCTGTCCCCCTTCAAGGTCTTGCGTGATTCTCTCTGCCACACACCCCTCTTTGCCTTGTTAATGCCCTTGTGCCTTTCAAGTCCCTGCTCAGATGTCACTTCTCAGGAAACTCCTCTGACCATGCCCTCACCCTGTGATTTGTTCCTTCCAAGCCCCTCCAACCCTCCACCAGTAACACTTTTAAAAACCAAAAACTGAACAGTATCCATTTTGACCTATGACCCCTCCATGGGGTGCTAATATAGGATCATGTCCCATAGGATTTCTTGACCTTTTGAAAGCAAATCCCCAAACTTTCTTTCCAAGGGGTTCTTCCCATGGTTTGTTACCAATGTTGTTGTTGTTGTTGTGTACCATCGAGTTAGTACTGACCCATAGCTGACCCCTCCAGCAGATTTTGGAGATTATCCATCCTTCTTCCGCAAATAGACAACATTCATATCCCTGAATATCTGAGTGCTTAACTGTTTGCACCACAGGAACTCCAAAAACACTTGCCCCAGAAGGAAATTATCTGAGTGATTGTACGTCAATGCCCATCCTCGAGACTGACTTCCAAGAGGTAAGAATCCTGTCTGCTCCACTCACCAGACACCAGCACCCAGCACATCACCTGGCAACTACTAAGTGCTCAGAAGATGTTGGTTGTTGAGTGAGGGGGGCAAAGGGAAGGGTAAATAGCTACAGAAGATTCTTAGAAGACTTGAGTCTAAGGAAGAGCTCAGCCTCCAGGCCTCAGGGTAGGGCGGACCCTGCCTGCTGGCTCCAGGTAACAGCACCTCCAGCTCCTCTTGACCCACTTCCACCACTGTTAAGTGACCGCCTCCAAAGGGTTAATAGCCCAGTTGACGGATCTGCAAGCCTGCCTGGTTGGCTGAGCACAATAATTAAGTGAACAGACACAGGGATAAACTTGCTGCTGCTGCTGCTGCTGCTGCTGCTGCTGCTGCTGCTGCTGCAAGTGGGTGGCAAGCAGAAAGGGGGCCCTCTTAAGAGAACCTCTTAGGGGTACCTCCTGGGAGAGGGGAAATGAACTCCCCTCCAAGAGTTCCAAGTTCTTATTCACAGCAGCACCAGTGCCATACCCCTCACCCCTCCACTCCCACCTCCCTTATCTTCAGGCTGCTGTTCTCTCTCCCTCTCTCTCTCTCTCACACACACACACAAAAGCGGCCCAGAGGTGGGGTGACAGGCCCAAGGTGACACAGCTTGTCGGGGTGGAATCTGGGCTGGCTGGGACTCCTGTGTCCCTTCCTCTGTGACATGCTGCTTTCCTCATCTCACCCCTTCCACTCTGTCTGGTGACTGAACCCACTCAGATTTCACAATTCCCTGTCCAAGCTGTGATGATAGCATATCATCACACATTATCCTAGGATATCAGGATGAGAGCTCCAGCGGCCTCGTGTGCAGAGTCGCACTGCTAACCCAAAGGCCAAGCCTCTTCTGACGGTTTGAGTCTACCAGCAGCTCCTCAGGAGAAAGCTGGCCAGTCACCCCCTGTGCTATTTACAGCCTCAGCAACTCAATGGACAGTCAGTTCTGACTCTGCAATAATGAGGTTTTCTTTATTATAAATTAGGATCGTTGTTGTAAGGTGCCATTGAGTCAAGTACAACTCATTGTGACCCTATGAAGAAAGATGCGAGCCCTGTCCTAGCCTGTGCCATCCTGGTCATCTCTGACATACCTGAGCCTATTGCTGATGTCATTGTGTCGATTTATCTTTTGAGGGTCTTTCTTTTGCTGACCCTCCATCTGTCCAAACATGATGCCTCTTTCCAAGGAATAGCCTCTGCCGGAGGGTCAGCAAGGGTCAGTTCTAACTCAACAGCACACAACAAACGGTGCCTATTAGAAGAAATGAGATCATATCCATAACATTTTTAACTCAACAACCGGTTTGGGTTGTCTTAATTGCATGAGTGCCATCTTGTTATTGTCATCATTCCACTCTAAAATTGTCCTGAACACAGAATTGCTTCCTGTTCACCTCATTTTGAGGCATCAGAACCCTTCAGTGAGGAGTGACTGGGGAAGTGGGCGTGGGGGCGAGACGAGGGCACTTCTTCCTGGGTGGAGGGATCCAGCACCCTGAAGTGCCAAGTGTCAGTCAATGCCCTTCTTTTCCTTGCAGGCAGTGCTAACTGGACCTGAACATTCCTTCTGACTGACGGTCATGTCAGGAATATGGGGAAGGTCTAGTTAATTATGATAATTGATGTGGCGCAGGACAACTTCTCTCATGATAAAAGGTTCCAGTAATTCTGTCTGAAAAGCACTTTTCAAGCAGTATGTTTTCATGTGAGGACCCAGGGAAATGGGACTTCTTTTGGAGTCCTGTGGTGGGCTGGCTGGCCCCTGGCCCTTGGCCCTACTTGCACTCCTTCTTGAAAGGTCTTGGGTGGTACCCTCCTTGGGCAATGGCAACTTAGCTTCTAGGTCAGACAAGGCGCGGAATTCTGTCTGCTTGGCTCGGGATACAGGACATGTCTGTGGAGAGCACTCTATTCTCCTGGGGTCTCAGATTCATTCATCTCAGATTATAAATCACCTACTCTGTCCCATTTTTCTCTGTAACACTGCAGAATGGGTGGGAGTTGACCAGTTTCCAGTTTCACCGCATCTTTCTCCTCCTTATCCCTCATCATACACAGATATGTTGATGTTAGGTGGCATCTAGTTGAGTACGACTCATAGTGACTCTATGAACAACAGATCTAAACTTTGTCCGATCTTGTGCCATCCTCACAATCTCTGACACATCCAAACAAACCATTGCTGCAGTCACTGTGTCAATCCACCTGGTTGAGGGTCTTCTTCTCTCTTCCATTCTTTCACCTTTCCAAACATGACATCACTTTCCAAGGAACAGCCTCTCCTAGTAACATGCCCAAAGTATGTGAGACTTTCATCATCTTTGCCTCCAAGGAGTATTCTGACGTCACCTTCTCCAAGACATATCTGTTTGTTCTTTTGGTAGTATATGGGATACCCAGCACTCTTCGCAAACACCACAGCTGAAAGGTGTCAATTCTTCTGTTATCCTTATTCACTATCCATTTCTCAAATGCATACCAAGTGACTGAAAAGACCATGGCTGAAGCAGATGCACCTTAGTCCTAAAACTTACATCATCGCTCCTCAGTAATTTGGAGAGGTCCCTGA
Source organism: Elephantulus edwardii (assembly GCF_000299155.1). Lineage (NCBI taxonomy): Eukaryota > Metazoa > Chordata > Mammalia > Macroscelidea > Macroscelididae > Elephantulus > Elephantulus edwardii. Next base: position 1,009,486 of record NW_006399902.1, on the reverse strand, counting down.
CTACAGACTTTCCCAGTGCAATAAATATCATCATCTCCTGACTGCTAGTACCAATTGTATTAATTATGGATCCAGGTAAGATGAAGTAATTGACAGTCTCAATTTTTTCTCCATTATGGGGCCTATTGGTTCAGTGGGGAGGATTTTTGTTTTCTTGGAGTTTAAATTATTCAAGAGGCTGGACCTTATGAAGAAGAATTTGGCATCAAGATTGGAGAAAGACTCATCAATAAGATGACACAACCTTGCTTGCTGAAAGTGAGGAGGACTTGAAGCACTTGCTACAGAAGGTTAAACACTGTACCCTTCAATATAGATTGCATCTCAACATCAAGAAAACAAAACTTTGGCTGCATGGATGAGGTGTCTGTTATTCCTGACATGTACCAAGCTCCTGGCATAGTACCTTGTTGTTTGTTGTTCTTATTTGGTGCCGTCGAGTCGTAGATGACTCATAGTAACCCTATGAACGAATGGCTGGAACACTATTCGTACATAGAGTTTCTGGAGGCAAGCCATTTCGGAAGTGGATGCCGCTCCTGCTTCCGGAGTACCTGGTTAAATGAGTGAAATACTGAGTAACAGTGGTGCACAAAGGCTCAATGCACATCAAGTGCCCAGCATTGTACAAGGGCTTCCCACACTCAAGTAACCCTCACATCAGTCCTATGAAGTGATAAAATAAAATTCTTGCTTATGCCTCATGAAACCCCACTACGTTTCTTCCAAGTTGTACCTGGGTGGATTCACACCATCAACCTTTTGATTACCAGCTGAACAAGGCTTGAATTGTTTTAACAGTTCCTTGCTGATGGACCATTGCAACTGTTTTCACACTATTTTTAGCAAAATTTTACTTGGGTAGGATATTAATTACATTGTTCAATATGCCCACACTCTATTGGATCACTTTTCTTGGGAATGAACATAAATATGGATCTCTTCTAGTCGGGTGGACAAGTAGCTATCTTCTCAATTTCTTGGTACAGACACATGAGTTCATGCAGCAATGCATCTGTTAGTAAAACTTTTCTGTTGGTATTCTATCAGTTCCCGGACCCTTGCTTAGCACTACTACCTCCAGGGTCATTTTCACTTCTTCCTTCAGTACCATCAGATCTCAGTCATACACCTTCACCTGAAATGGCTGAACATTAACTAATTTTTTTTTTTACAATGACACTGTGTGCTCCTTCCACCCCCTTTGGATGCCTCCTGTGTCATTCAGCATTTTGTCATTCGAATTCTTCACTATTGCAACCCGAGACTTGTGTGCTTTCAAACTGAGAGATGCTGAGCATGTTCTTCCTGTTTGATTTTCTAACTCCAGGTCGTTGCACATTTCTTCATAATACTTTGGTTCATCTTCTTGAGCTGAGTTTTAAATCTTCTATTTAGTTCTTTTTCATCATCAATTCTTTCATTTGCTTTAAGTACCTATAAGAGCAAGCTTCACAGTCTCTTCTGGCATGTATTTTGGTCTTTTTCTTTTTAATGACCTTTCACTTTCTTTGTGTATGATGTCCTTGATGTCATCTCACAATTCATCTGGTGTTCAGTCATTAGTGTCAAGTACAGCAAATATATCCTTAAGGGTGGCCTCTAAATTCAAGTGAGAGATATTCAAGGTTGCAATATCTTTCATATACTTCAACTTGAACTTGTTCAGTTTCAAAGTCATCCCTTGGCCTTGTTCTGACTGATGATACTAAGCTTCTCCATTGTTTCTTTACATAGATGTAGTTGATCTGATTTTTATTTATTCCATCCAACAAACGCCCCATGCATAGTCATCATTTATGTTGTTGGAAAAGGTATTTCCAATATATAAGTTGTTGGTCTTGCAAAATTTTATCATGTACTCTACTTCATCACTTCTATGACCAATGCCACATTTTCCAACTACTGATTCTTGTTTGTTTCCAACTTTTGCATTATAGTCACCAGTAATTATCAGTGCATCTTAACTGCATATTTGATCAGTTTTAGACTGCAGAAGTTAGTACAAATCTTCAATTTTTTTCATCTTTGGTATTAGTAGTTAGTGCATAAATTAAAATAATAATCATATTAACTCATGTTCCTTGTAGGCATATGGATATTATCACTGAAATCTTGAAATGTTCTTTTTGATGATGAATATGATGCCATTTCTCTTCAATTTGTCATGTTCAGCACAGTAGACCATGTGCTTTGCCTACTACATACACAGTAGACTATATGATTGGTCTCTTTCTTTTTTTCCATAAAGATCACAGACTTGGAAATTCTATAGGGCAATGCTTTGTCCTATGACCAAGGATGACAGAAGAAGAATTGATGCCTTTGAGCTGTGGTGCTGGAGAAGAGTACTGAAGATACTATGGACTGCTAAAAGAACAAACAGGTTCATCCTAGAGAGGGTGAGACCAGGCTGCTCCTTGCAGGCAAGGATTCTGAAGCTTCATCTGACATACTTTGGCCATGTTGCAAGGCAGGACCAGTCCTTGGAGAGGGACATCATGCTTGAGAGGGTGGATGGACAGTGCAAGAGAGGAAGACCCTGGATAAGATGGACTGACTCAGTGACTAGAGTAATGGGAGTAAGTGCGTCAAAGACAATAAGATTGGCAAAGGATAGAGCAGGATTTAGAGCTATTGTACATAGGCTTGCTATGAGTTGCAGACGACTCTATGACACATAACAACAACAACAACAATACAGTCTATAGGGTCTCTGTGAATCACCATAAACTCAACAGCAATGTCATTGTTGTTGTTGTTGTTATGTGCCATTGAGTTAACTGTGACTCATAGCGACCCTATGAACAGTAGTTCTGAATTTTGCTCTATCCTAAACCAATTTCACTGTGTCTGACACACTTAAAGTCACTATATCAATCCATCTCACCCAGGGTTTTCCTCTCCTGTGCTGACGCTCCAACCTTTCAAGCATGATGTCCTTCTCCAAAGACTGGGCCCTCCCGGAAACATGCCCAAAATATGTGAGACATATATGCCTCCTAAAAGCAACCTGACTTCACCCTCTCCAGGACAGACCAGTTTGTTCTCTTGGCAGCCCATGGCATATTCAATATTCTTCTCCAGCACCAAAACTCAAAGACATCAAATATTCTTCTGTCATCTTTAGTCATTGTCCAGCTTTCTGATGCATAGCAAGTAATTGCAAAGACCGTGGTCTAGATTAGGCACACAATCACATGACCTATTACAGTTGAAATGAAAAAGAGAGGAAAAATGAGGTCGCATTCATAGTCAAAAAGATCATTTCTAAATCCATCCTGAAATACAATATTGTGAATGACAAGATAATATCCATACGCATACAAAGAAGACCTCTTAATACCATTATCATGCAAATACGTGCACCAACATCCAGGTCCCAAAAAGAAAAAATAAAAGAGTTCTACTAACTTTTGCAGTTGGAAATTGATTAAAACCAACAGCAATAGGATTTTTTTTTATTTACCCCTAAGAGCCCATTGAGTGAATATGATTTTCAAATCACATTTTTACAAGAGGGTTAAATTCCTTGACTAAAGTTACAGAAGTTAGAAGTGACCGAGTCAAATCTTAAACCAGGGATCTCCTGAACATACTAAAGTTTGCTTCTGAACCACCGATGCTAATTTTGGATGAAAATTCTGGTGATCTAATGGATAAGGAGTTGTGATGCCAACACAAAGGCAGGTGATTCGAATCAACCAGCTGTTCCTCAAGAGAAAGCCGAGCAATCTCCTCTTAAGCAATTTACAAACTCTAAAAGCCTGGGGGAGGATCAACCATGAGTCGGTTCTGTCTCAACGATACATAACAACAAGGCTCAGACAGGTGTTCCCATTTTCTATTCCTGTGACCCAAACCACTCTAAAAAGGTAGTGGCTCTGAAAAGCACTCTTTTGCCTGGGATCATCATGACCGCTCTCAAGGAGCTGGGGGAAGGTTATCCTAGAAAGTAATTTGATTGTAATATAATCACACAATGAAATACTACCCAGCACTGAAAAAACAAGGAACTCATAATACATTACACAACATGGGTGATTCTGGAGGACATGATGCTGACTGAGATATCTCAGTCACAAAAGTATAAATACTACATATCACCACTGTTAGAAAACAGGACTGACATAGGAATTGGGGGGGAACTAAGAAAAGAGGAAATAAATAATGAACACTACATTAGAAGAGATAAAGAAAATAACTGTTTAAAAGGAATATATGATTAAGTATTAATTGTATGACAACAATCCAGAATAAGAGGTGCATAGCAAAGTGGACTGGAGGGGAGGGAATTATGCAACAACAAATGAGGTGTTTCTAAAGGGAACTGGGGGTAGGGAGGAATATGTGCAGCAATAAATGAATGAAAATTCAAATTTTCTGTAAACTTTCATTAAAATCACAATTGTTTTTGTTGCTATGTGCCATCAAGTCATTTGCATAGTGACATATGTACAGCTCTGAAAAAAAACCCACAATAAAAAAAAAGAAAGAAAGCAGCTTTACCTTACTCAGGGATGGTGTCGTTGTTGTTTTTGTTGTTGTTGTTAGGTACCATCAAGTCAAGTAAGACTTATAGTGACCATATGAACAACAGATCTGAATCCTGTCCCATCTTGTGCTATCTTCACAATCTCTGATACACTTAAGTCTATTGCTGCACTTACTGTGTCAATCCACCTGATCAAGGGCCTTCTCCTCCACTGTCCCCTTCAACTTTCCAAGCATGATGTTCCTTCCACTCTAAGGAATAGCCCTCCTAGCAACATGGGTGGCAATCAGCGCACCAACCTCCTGTCTGCAGACACTGCTAACTAAGAGTATTAAAAGTGATGCCATGACTGAAAAAACTCCTTTGATGAAAAAGAGCTGTTTCCCATCTGCTCTCGTGAGTGTGGTTTCCTCAGATTGCTTATGATCTGCTATCTAGCTCCATCTATTCTTTCTGAGTGCTTCTCGTTTTCTTATGGTTTTGTGCTTGGCTGACTATCTTGTTCCCATTCTAGTGCCAAGAATATTTTACTCCAATAAATGGACCACTGAGCAATAGCCCATATAATCTGAATCAGTTGAGTAAAAATTGCACACAGATCTGTGAACTCATGGAATTGTCCCTTCACGTTAGAGGAAGAAGAGTTTAAAATGTATTTCATGCTCTTCATCTTGATGCTACAGTTGCTCACATGAACCCTTGCTCATCTGTCGGATTGTAACTTTCTCACTTTTGCTTCCTGGATTAAACCAGCATGGAACCATTTCTAAGAATAATAAGAGATAAACAAGTTTCTTAAACAAAAAGACAAGAATGAATAATGCATCTGCTTCTTCAGCGTAATTAATGGAGCATACATTGTGCCTGGGAATAATTATGCTATCTCTGTATTAAAATGTTACAGAAATAGATCTCTGTTCTGTTCTTCCTCCTTCTGCCCTTAAAGACCAAACGTCACTCCCATCCACTCCCATCTAGGGAACTCATACCCACCCTGTAGGACATTGTAGAATGGCCCCACCTGATTGTCAAGACTGTAAATCTTCAGGGAAGCAAATTACCGCATCTTTCTCCTGCAAAGACAACATTTTGCCTAGCATCTAAGCACTTTAACCAGAGCACCACCAGTATTTCCTAGTCTTCCCCTGTTGTTGTTGTTGTTGCTGTGTTCCACTGAATCAGAACTGACTCATAGTTGACCCTCCAGAGGGTTTTTGAGGCATCAGGAGGAGAGTTCATCTTTCTTCTGCAGAGCAGTGGGTGGGCTCGAACTACATGCCTTTGGGTTGGCAGTACAACTCCTTACCATTAAGCCATCAGCTCTCCCTAGTCTTCCTTTGTTGTATGTGTGTTGTGTACCACAGAGTCAGAACCAACGCAAAGCTGACGCTCCAGCGGGTTTTCAGAGGCAGTTAATCTCACAGGAGGAGATTGCTCATCCTTCTCCCATGGAGCAGCTTGTGACCTCGAACTACATGCCTTTGGGATTGCAGTGCAGTTTCTTACCACTAGGCCACCAGAACTCCTGCCTTTAGTTGGTAGAAATTCAAGACTTGCCAAGTAAGTTTTGGTGCATGTTGTCTTCACGTCAAGTGTAGCTGGGTGCAGTGCGTCAATTGTCCTTATATAGACAACTCACTGGTAAGGATTAACATGTTTTTGTTTTCCTCACACAGAGTTAATTGGTGTCTTACTTTTAGACAATTTCTTTTAAAATAATAGAGTAATAAACTTTATCCCTTAGTACAGTTACGAGTGATTCCTAATACTCATTTAAGTTCATCTTTGTCTGAGCTAATATAAAATAAACGAGCCCTGGTGGTGTAATCTGTACAGAGTTGCCCTGCTAACTCAAAGCCGGAGTCTCTCTGGTGACTTGAAACCATCAGCGCTCTAAGAGACTAAAATGGGTAATCTGCTCCTGTGTGATTTACAACCTCCACTCACTCACAGAAGGCTCAGCTATAAGTAGATTCCAGCTCAACAGGTGTGAGTGTGTGTCATTTTGAGATACAATATAGAGACATGTGGTTACAGGAAGTTGACTCTATTGTCTACTTCCACAGTGTGCTTATAATAGCTGTCTGATATCAGCACTGATATCCCTGGTGCCATGGCCTCTTCTAAGTCAGCTTGAATTTCTGGCAGTTCTCTATTGATGTACTGTTCTAGCCACTTTTGGATAATCTTCAGTAAGATTTTACTTGCATGTGATATTAGTGATACTGTTCAGTATTTTCCTAAATAAATGTTTCTCTTCCTTCTATGGTTCCCTAGTCTGTGTAGGACATGTTCTGGGTGTTTTGAGGGTTTTTTTTAACATTTCATTGTGAAATTTACCTTCATTTTATGGGGTTTTTTTCCATTGCAAATAAGCTTATCTCTCTTATGGATTTTTTTAAATCATCAATCAAGCGGGACTTAGAAGAGGCCATGACAACAGGGATATCATTGTTGATGTCAAACAGTTATTATAAGTTGACTGTGGAAGTTAGACTTTTAAAGCAAATTTCTGTAGTCACATGTTACTATAGAGGTTTTTCTGTGTGTATATGTTCTACTTTTATAGTTTAATCTTGCATTATATATTCTACTTTGTGTAAAAAAGGGAAAATTTTAAACTAGAATTCACTTTCCCAAGAAGAGGAGGAAAAAAGAAGCCTCCATTTTCTCTCACTCCCAATTTTCTGGTCAGGAGTTTGGCCAGAGCACAGGGCAGACAGTCTATGACACAACAAGCCTATGACACATGGCTGGGAGTTGGCTGGGGTGGCCAGCATGGCTACTGATGGCTGCAGTGGTGTGACAGGAACCGACAGTCTGGGACTGGACTCTGGCTGTTGCCTGGTTCCTCAGTTCAGGGCTAGAAGATCCCAGATGACTCTCTATCCACCGTCAAGGCACTGAGATTGGAAAGGCCAGTATATCTGGGGCTGGTGAGACATCTATCTCGTTGTGGCTGCTGGGGCTTCCTCACAACCAGGCATCAGACTTCTTAACACTGAACTGGCTGGTTCTGACTTAGCTCTCCAAGAGACAGGAAGGGGAACCTGCTAGTTCACGCATGATTGGCAGAGAGACTACTATAGCATCACTTCTGCCATCCTCTGGTTACTGGCCACAGTAACCACAGAGCCTCCTTCCAGATTTGAGGGGACAGAGTTACCCCCTGGGCTCACTGGAACTAAAGCTGTGAAAGTGCAGAGCTGGCAGACTTTAGCTAGGGCCAAGCCCAAGGTCCCAACTTACCCATGACCCTCCAGTACCATTTCCAGCCCTCATCAGCAGAGGTCCTCAGATGGACAACTCGGGGTCCCCAAAGTGAGCCACCTGCATCAGAATGAAGCTTATGGATATGCAGATTCCCAGCATCCTCCCCACACCCCAGAATCGGAATCTGGAGAAGAGGCATCTGTATTTAACCCCCTGCCTGGGAATCTGGGAATTACATCAAGGTTAGGTCACTCTCCACCTCCTTTCCCACCTTCCCAGAAACTCGATCCAGTGCTGGCTGATCCCTACCAATCACCACCACCCCACTCACCATCTGCACATAAACCCAAGGCCTAGCTCCCCACCCCTGTTCCTGGGGAGTCCAGCAAGGTTCAGGCTGATCCCAGCTCCTCCTGTCTCTCCCTCCACCTCTGTCAGCTCAAGGACACCAGTTTATATTCTGAAGCCTCTGTCTCAGATCCAGGAGATGCCCCTGGGGGCTCTGCTGCATTCTCATGGGGGTGCTCCAGGAATGAAGGGTCTGAGAGGCCCAGATCACTGGCCTTCTGTCTCACCCCACCCAGAGGCCCCACTCTATTAATAGTGTGACAGACCTGCCAGGGCCAGACCCAGCCACTCTATTTGCTCTCATTAGAGATGCTCCGGCCTCACCTCCATGCTATGGGTCCTATTTGAGGTTCAGAAAGAGAGAGAAAATTAACTGCCGATATTTGCTTTTCACTTTCAATTGCCAGGAGGCGGAGCCTAACGGGAAGTTCCAGAACCCACAGTTCCAAAGCCCCTGAATAATGATCACGTTACTGAAAGCTGACTTTGTGCCAGGAACACTCACTCCATAGGCTTCACCTCACTTAACCCTCAAGCTACCTCAGGGGGTGTTGTTACTCTCCCCATGTGACTGATGAGGAAACTGAGGCACAGGTGGCACATGGTGGCACCAGGTGCCGAGCTGGGCTGTGGGCCCTGAGCCTCCTCCTCCACGTCACCCCCACTCACTCAGCTCTGAACCAGCAGTAACTAGGCTGCACTCTCTAAGTGCAAACATTGAGCAATTTCAAATCCCCGCCAGTCACATTGTCCATCTTGTCCATCACTGGGCAAGCTGGTAACTGTGGTCCCATTTGCTGTGAAAGCTCAAAGCAAAGTGACTGCTGACAAGCACTCAGGCCACATGTCTGCGAACCTGCAGCCCACTCTAAGATCGCTTCCTAGGTACTCCGCTCCATGAATTTGGAAGCAGCTTTTGGCCAGAAGCAATGAAATTCTGACCTAGTAAAGTTTAAAGGACTTGGATATTACAAGCCTGGAGTCCTGGCCTGATATATGGATGAGGAAAAAATGACTGTGGAGGCTGAAAGGAGAGAGAGAAAACAATTTCCCTTCCAGCCAGCTCATTCTCCCCGGGTTTCCATTAACCTCCAAGGGCCAGAGCCCTGACCTGTGAAGTGAGAAGGCAGATGAGGTGGGGTGATGTTGAGGATGGTGCCTGGCAGGCAGCATAAGCAGAGTCATTGCGTCCTTGCTGTCATCTACTACCTCTAGCAGTGAATGTCTGCCAGCCTCTAAATGGGAGAAGAGGGACAGCAGCCAACCCAACTACAGCATCATAGTTCTCAATGTTTTGGGGTTCCAAGCACCCTAGAATTTTGGCAATACTCTTAACATCCAGCTTCAATGACAAGACAGTAATGGCAGGACCATGGGCCCAGTACACAACATTTCTGTGTCCATAGTGTCTCACTACTTCTATACCCTCTGCCCTGGGTCTCTTTGTGTGAGTCATCCTATCTTCATCACTGACTACATCCTCATGTATGAAAGTTTCTTACTTAAGAAACTTCTATGGGCAATCGGGGCTCATCCCACTGGAGAACTCTGGGAGATGTTATTGAAACACATTTCTGAGCTGTCCCCTGAGTGGAGCAAGGGAGTCATGTATCCTCCAGGTTCTCAACAATCATGGGCTGAAGGCTGCCTCCTAGAATGAGGAGGAAGACCTCGGGTGGAAAGTCACTGTTGTTCACAGGCAGATTCCAATGGCATGACTCGGGATAGGAAACATTGAGAGTACATGTGGATAGTAAATAAACAGCTTAGCTATAGTATATAATGGACAGAGGAGGAGAGAATCTTCATCTTCATTTGCTGCTGCTGCTGCTGCTGCTGCTGTTGCTATTAGGTGCCTTCGAGTTTACTACAACTCATAGTGACCCTAAGAACAAAAGATGGAAACCTGGCCTTAGCCTGTACCATCCTCACAATCTTTGCCATGCTCAAACCCATTGTTATTATAGTCACTGTGTCACATCACACTAAAGTGCTGTTAGAACAGAAATACCACAATTAGATGCCATTAACAAACAGACATCTATTCTGCTTCTTATAGTTTGGGAGGCCAGAGGTCCAAATTCAGGGTACAAGCCTTAGGAGAAGGTCCTTTCTCTGTGTTGCTTTCTGGAAAACATCCCTGTTGCCTTTAGCATCAGTTTAGATCAGGCATGTCTTGGAGGTCTCTGCATCTGAAGTCAAGACACTTCCTAGCACAGGGCCCTGGGCCCAAAAGGATACCCTCCATTCCTAGTATTTCTTTCATAGCAACTCTGAGATCCTACCCCCCCTTCTTCTTACTTTTCTCTCCTTTTATCTTACAGACCACATTTTAGGAGGGCGTCCCTTACATCGGATCAAGGCTAAGATGGGATTAAGGAGTGTTGGATTCTACCCTTAATCATCTTAAAGCTATTTGGTTTATCAGATCATGAAAGATCACTACATAGCTTACATCCATGTGTTTTGGAGGAACACAATTCAATCCCTGACACCCTGCTTTCTAGTCTACCCTGATCTCTACCTTCCTCGCTGTCTCCACCGTATAATGAAAGACAACAACCTGCAGAGCTGATGCATCAAGGTCCATGCCATTGATTGGCTGGGTAGGGGCAGGGTTGCTGCGCTGCAGGGCCAAGACCCCCATGTAGTCTTTCTCTCCCACTTTCTGCCACTGCCATGTGTTAGGCAAACATAGGCAAGGTCCTTCTCTTCTTTCCCCTTGGCCAATGAATGGGATGAGTTAGGCAAGAAACTTCAAGCTTGGACCTAAGGTAATACCTCATTTCTTGAACTTTCTTCCTTAGCATAGTCAGCCTAAGATTGGCCTGGCTCAAAACTCTTAGAAGCAAGGCAGAAGGTTCCACCTATGCTTTGAGTCTAAACTAGAAACTCCTAGACACACGTGTTTTTGTTTGTGTGTGCCTTCTAGTTAGAACTGACCCATAGCTGACTCTCCAGTGGGTTTTCAGAGGCGTGAATCACACAGGAAGGGATTGCCCATCCATCTCCCAGAGAACAGCTGGTAGATTTGAACCATGTGCATTCAGGATTCCAGCTCAGCTTCTTGTCACTAAGACCACATATAAAAGAAGCTATAGCCAGAGGCATATAGATAATAACAATGACAACCAGAACCATCATGTGGCCCTAACTCTATACTAGACTTTTCCTGAACCTTCCCACCATTGTCCCCATTTTACAGGTAAGAAAATGAGGCATAAAATTCGTTATAACAGTTACACAAGTTCACATGGTAAATTTCAGATCTGAGTCCAGGCTAGTTAGCTTTAAAGCTCCTCTGCTAACCACTTTCTGAAACACCCCTGGATTGGGAAATCTGGCTTTGCTAGAGAAGTGAGAAGGTAGGCATCAACCAGGGTTAGCAGGGGAAGTGGACAAAGTCCCCATGTTCCAGAGGGCAGGGGGGTTTCAGATGATGGAAAATTTCCTGTAAGTGATGATGCTTGAATGACCTAATAGGAGCACTGGAAAGAGTGAGCATCCTCGGTTCCAAACCCGGGTCTGTGTTTAAGGGACTCTATCCCATGGACTGCCAAAGGAACAAGCAAATCTATCTTGGAAGAATTGCAATCACAGTGCTCCTGTGGAGGCAAGAAAGGTGAAGCTTTGTCTCACATACTTAGGGCATATCATCAAGAGGAACCAGTCTATGGGGAAAAGATTTCATGCTTCAAACAGTAGTAGGTCAGCAAAAGAGAGGAAGACTTTCAGCAAGGTAAGTTGACACCATGGCTCCAACAGTGAGTTCAAACAGCAACAACAGTCAATTGTGAAGCTGGTGAGTAGTATTGTGTTCTGTTGTACCTGGGATTGCTTTGAGCAGTCAGAACTGGTTTAATGGCACCTAACAACAACAACAACAAAAGCAGACTGCCACCTCTTCTCCCATGAAACAGCTGTTGGTGGGTTCAAACTGCCAGCCTTTGAGTTACCAGCTGAGTGATTAGCCACTGCTCCACCCCGGCTCCCTAGGAAGGAAGACAGATGAAGAAAAAATAGAATTAAACTGTTGCTAGTTACAAGTTGAATCTGGTGGATGTTATAGACTAGAAATGCTCTGTGGTATTTTCTTGACTATAATCTTAAGAGAAATCACCAGGACTTTTCTTCCACAGCACCACTGGAGTAGGTTCAAAGGGCTGCCTTTATATTAGCTGTTGTGGTTTGGAAAGGGTCATCAAGCAACCTCCTGTGCAACAGAGTGAAGCCACCTGATTGTGCATCATCCTCACCCTCTCTGCTGTGCTAATGCCATTGTGGTGGTCACTGTGTCGACCCACCTCATTGAGGGTCTTCTTTTCCCCCCTCACCTTCCACTTGACCAACATAATGTCTTTCTCCAGAGTCGCCACTCCTGAGAACATGCCTACAATGTGAGATAGAGTCTCACCAATCTTGCTTCTAAGCAGCACTGTGGCTACACTTCTTCTAAGACATATTTACTCTTAGGTTAGCAGTTGAGAGCAAATTGTGGTACCCAGGGACCTTTGAAATTATGCATGCTATTTTTAATAATTGTGCAGGAAAACAAATAGATTCATCTTGGAGAGGATTAAACCAAGCTACTCCTTGGAGGCAAGGATTCTGGGGCTTCGTCTGACATACTTTGGACATGTTGCCAGGAGGGACGGGTCCTTGGAGAGGGACATCATGCTTGGGAGGGTGGAGGGACGGCGCAGGAGGGGAAGACCCCCTATGAGATGGATTGATTCGGTGACTGGGGTAATCGGGATGGGTGTGTCAGAGGCGGTGCGGTTGGCACAGGATAGAGCAGGGTTTAGGGCTGTTGTGCATAGGGTCGCTATGAGTCGGAAACGACTCGACGGCACATAACAACAACAACAACATTTTTAATAGTTAAGTATTACATGTCATTGTATTTGCATCTAACAGAAGAATTTGAACCAGAAGTGAAATCTTCAGACAAGATTGCTTTGTTAAAGTTTGTTTCAGTTATCTATCATTTGTAAAAGATACTTTAACAGTTGAAAGAAAATTTACAAAATACTACTGTTTTTGTAGTCATGATTTAAAAAGAAATCTACATTATTTTTATTCTAGATAGAGTATATTGATTCCTTAGTGAAAAAGGCTTAAAAATCAGCACATGTATATACTGTTTCTTCGAAGAATTGATGCCTTTGCGTTGTGGTGATAGAGAAGAGTTGAATACAGCATGGACTATTAGGAGAACAAACAGGCTCATCCTGGAAAGGGTGAAATCAAGCTGCTCCTCGGAAGCAAGGATGGTGGAGCTCCTTCTGACATACTTTGGACTATGTTGCAAGAAAGGACCAGTCCTTGGAGAGGAACATCATGCTTGGAAGGGTGGAGGGACATAACAAGAGAGGAAGACCCTGGATGAGATGGATTGACTTGGATTATGGGGGTAGTAGGTTCATCAGAGTGAGACTGGCTCTGAGCAGGGCTCAGAGATGTCAGGTCACAAGCAACTCGATGGCACATAACAACAACATCAACATTACACTATAATTACTATATTAGCATTTATGACATTTAAGACAGTTTAGGTTGTTTAAGCCTCATGACAATTTATTCAGACTGTATTCTGAATTAGGGAACTCTGACAGTTAATAGTAAGGAACTGAATTTTCTGAATTAAATAGAATTGGTTCATGGTCCTAATCCTTTCTCACTTTTCTTCTCTATTTTCTCCTTTTTCATTTTAACCACCTTTTGGCCTCTTTTGTTAATTTTACATCTTTTTTAAAAAAATTTTACATCTCTCTTAATAGAACTTTTTCCAGGAAAGACTCAGAAATGTCTGGTTCCCACATATTTAAAAATGTCACATTGACACCCTCCTTGAAAGGCAATTTGGCTAGGTATGGCATTTTTTTTTTGCTATATTTTCTTTTCCTACGAACTGTGGGCACTATTCCACAGTCCTCTAGTGTTACTAAGGAAAACATTGTACAAACCAATTTTCCCCTGTGTTGTGGTTTGATTTTTTGACCTAGACAGTCAGATGAATCTTTTATTTCGAAAGCTCAATTACTGCACTCAGATTTAGTTTTGTGCTGATAGTTCTTCAACAGTTTTTCGTGGAAGATATATGCACTTTTGCCCTGCAGACTTACGTGTTTATTTAAAGAACTTTACTTCAGTACATCATTAACATTTTTGTACCAATTGTCCCATAGAATGTTTATTCAGTGGATAACCTTTGTCTGTCTTTTATGCTTCTCATTTTCTCTCTAATCTTGGACCCAAAAAAGAGTTCTTACTTTCTATTTAATTTTTTGTGACTTTCTGTGACTTATCCACAATGTTCCTGATTGTAGTTTAGTTATACTCATTTTACTTATTGGTGCTTCTAATGTGGTTTTAATCTCTTGTTTCTTTTTTCTCTCTCCATTTCACTCCTAAGAACAGCCAGCTTGATTTTCATCTCATGCTGTTAGTTTATAATCACGTCTTTCAATTCTCATATTTCTTGTTTGAGTCTTTTAAAGCGATATTATGTCATTTGGAATTTATTGAGACTATGAAGAACAATTTTTCCCTCCTGTGTCTTAGAGCAATTTTTTTTGTGGTGTATTTTCATCATCTGCCTGTGTTTATGTTCCCTTCCTCCCCTTTTTTCAACTATGCAGATTTCTCTTACTGGTTTCTTTTTAAGTCATTCTTGGATGGGGCCAGCTCTTTGTGGGAGGACAGTGTGGACTGGGTAGGAAAAAGGGCTGCAGGCAATCTGCAGCTATATTTGAGGTTTGCCATTTTAGATGTTCTTTTACCAAAGAGTTCTTTTGCCAGGGGGGCACAGCTCAGTGACTGACACCCCATTGGACAGGATGGCCCCAGTAAAGCTGTTTAAGCCTTTTTATTTCTTTTCATTTTTTTAAATTGTGATTTTAAGGAAAGTTTACAGAAAAGTTGGGTTTTTAGTTATTCATGGTTGCACATTTTCCTCCCCACTCCCCTCTAGTTTACTTTTTAAAAAAGAAAGACAAGAAAATATTGATGAGCTCTAGTGACCTAGTGGCAAGAAGCTGCACTGCAATCCCAGAGGCATGCAGTTTGAATCCACCAGATGCTTTGCTGGAGAAGAAGAGACAATCTCTTCCTGTACCAGTCAGATATGATTTGACAGTACACACAAATAAATAATAAAATTTTTTAAATGTATAAAAATATTTATTCACTGTTGCATAATTTCCCCAATTCACTTTGTTATGCCCTACTTATGTTGAACTGTTGTCTTACAAACAATGCCTAATCATATATTTCTTTTAAGTATCTGTTTAAGTCTTGACCAGGTTTGCTGGTCCTTCGAGTTAAGTAGAATTTCAGCTAACTCTGACACAATAATGTGGGGTGGGGGAAGCTGGGAAATAGCACATGAGTGTGACTTCAGTTCAACCCCTTACTGGCCAGCAACATACAAATGGCTTTCCCCAGGAGTGGTCAACACTCCCCTGGGGGTCCGGCTAGGACCCAGAAATGAATGTCAAAGACTTTTGGATAAAGTTTCCAAGTCTGGGTTCCTTACTTTGGGATACATCCCATAAAGCTTCAGCATTCCTATCTATAAAATGTACCAGGGATGTTAGCATGATGTTAAATTAAGTTCCCTTCGGTGTTCTGGTCTTCATTTCACAGTTTAAGGGCAGAAAGGTTTCAGAACTTGTGGTTTGGAACTGTGGTGTTTTCTGGTTTCTATAAAAATGAAAGGAAAAAACCTTCCCCCATGTTCAGTTCCTATTGCCATCATTGTTTTCTTTGTTTGATCTTGAGAAAGCAGTGAAAAAATCAATTGCCCTTAAATCATAACTTTTATATAGAAATTAAATGCTTTTCATGCTGATTTCTTTCTCAAGCCTAACTCCAATCCTGGGAAGGAGACAAAATTGGGCAGACAAAGGTGGCAGCAGAACTAACAAGGTCAGCTCTGATCATAGAGCAAGAGGACATGACCAAGTTAAGGAAGTACATCTGGTGAGGCCATGTACCTGGCTTTGCCTTGGTGACAAATCTTGATTTGTGAGCCTGAATGCTTTCACACTTGAGTTTGGGTATATACTTGAATAGCAAATCCATAGCACGTCCGCTGCTGATCTGATTCCCCACTAATGACAGACCTCGCTAATCAACTACAGTGCTCTTGTTTCTTCCCCTGTGTCTTTTCAAGTCATACAACAGACGTTTCCAGCTAACTCACATGGACAACTGAAACAAAATCTATTTGCCATTTCACTATTGAAGATTCTTCAGGTACCTCCACCTCTGACAAAGAAGTCAGAAAGATGTGAGTCAAAATTTAGCATTGTGATCACTAGCTGTTGATTTCTCTGAGGCTCAACTTTCCTTTCTCTAAAATGGAAATCACATAAACATATTAAGAATATGTGAGAAGGGAGCTCTGATGACCTAGTGGCAAGAAGCTGTGCTGCAATCCCGAAGGCGTGTGGTTTAAATCCACCAGTTGTTCTGCTGGTGAAGGAGAGGAAATCTCCTCCTGTGCCAGTCATATCCAGTCCGATTCAATGATACACAACAAGAAAAGAGGGGGAAAAGAATATTTAAGAACAGTGTGAAACACAATGTATATGAACTTTGTAAGCAAACCAATATAAAATAAAATTTTTTAAAAAATAAAAAAGAATATGTGAGATAGTCTTGGAAGCAGGAGCGGCATCCACTTCCGTAATAGCTTGCCTCTGGAAACCCTATGAACCTGGAGAGAGGATGAGAGACACACAAGTGTTGAGAACTCTCCTCCATAGGGTCGCTATGAGTTGCCTGTGACTCGACGGCACTTAACAACAACAACATGTGAGATAGTGCCTGTTAGTTATGGCCATATTTAATAATGTATATTGTTGTTGCTGTTATGTACGTACCATCAAGTTGCCTAATAATGTGTATTAAAGTTATTAACAGTATATATTTCCAAAACCCTCTAAAGGCTGCAGGATAGCTAGGAGCTTCTTTTGGCCTGTCTAGGTTCATCTGATCTCCATTGAATTTGTTTATGAGCATGTGGTCACCTGGACATGGCTGATCTTAGATGACTTTATTTAAATGGAGAGCAATTTCTAGCTATCACTTGAAATGAAAGGGTAATTAGGCCATGAGGTCTCTTGCCCTCCAGTAGGAGGAGCCCAAGTTTGTTACCATGACAGTAACTAGCTTCCAAAAGATTGGGTGGAAGAATGCAAGGCCTCTTGAGGCCTCAGCTCTGACCTTCCACGGCGTCATTTCCAGCGCCTGCTGTTGGGTAAAGCAAGTCACAAGGTCAGAACAAGTAGAGAAAGAAATAGACTCATTTTAATGAAAGGGCTGCAAATTCAAATTGCCAAGATTACAAGGAGGAAAGGAGAACTATGTCTACTCTTGCAATGAGTCTACCACAGTATTTAGCACACTAGTGGCCATAACAGAAGGTCAGTAGTGAGATTTAGTGGAGGGTAGGGATGCAGGGGGGAATGAAGTTCCCAACTACTTTCTTTTTCTCCTGGTTCAGGGAGCATATAAAGTGTGACAGATAGGCTTATTCTCATGAGACAGGCTTTTCTCAACAACTCCAGTATTCAACAAGGTGGGGAGGCTCATAGTTAGTGGAAAAGGTGCAGAAATCAATTAACACCCTCTGCTGTGGGTATGTGATGTAAAGTGGTGATGAAGGTGCTTCAGAATGTGTGCTGAGAATGAGAAGAGAGCTTAGAACAGGCAGACCCTGCTCCATCCCATGCTCCACCTTGTTTCTTACACAGAAATTTAAAGAGAAAGGTCTTCCTTATACAGTGTTGTTGTTGTTGTTGTTATGTGCCACTGAGTTGCTTTAGTCAGTACGGTATTATTTTTTCTGTCCACATTTTTTCACCAAAACTAATTGGTGCAATAGGCATATGAATAAATACAACATCAGGAAGCCTGTGGTCTAGTCCCCAGGGTTCTCATGGACCAATTGGACAAGTCTTTTCCCTCATGGGGAGATTTGTAGGGAAGGAGCAGTGGCGAAGGAGGAATGTTGGCTGAATTTGAAAATAGAGTTGGTTCAGATGAGTGCTAACAGATGCAATGAATTCATTTTTAAAGAAAGGTTGCCACCAAATTACCAAATCTGGCATTCTCTAAGCACCACTCACTGCCAAGACTTCTCAGCTCCTTCAGCAAACCCTAGACCAGCAGTCTCTGTCGGTCCCCATGGGGTTAATGGGCTTGTCTCCTAATTTAATGCAAATCCCAGCCCGCCTTATTGTGCAGGGGGTTTTGGTATATTTGTACTTTCTTGGTGACACAATCTGTCCTCATTTCCAGTGAAGTCTCTAATCCCTGCAATTTCCATGGTGCTAGTAATTATTAAAAAAAAAAATACACACACAAACAATCTGAAACCCAGAAATTTCTACCTTGTTCATGAGATTACACCCTTTAATGGAGTTTATTAAATTTAGTTTGTAGTTACTAGAATATACACTCACTCTGAGCAGCCCCAGAGGGCAAAGCAAGGACCAGTAGGTACAACTTTCCAGAAGAAAATTCTTGGCTTTAAAGGAAAGAAACCCTTTCTGACAATCAGTGTCAAATGAGCCATCCCAGGAGGCAGGTGGGACCAGCCTGGCAGCGCCAGACTCCCATGTGGTCACTTGGGAGGAGACAGTTACTTCAAACCTGAGTTCGTTTTCTAGCTCCCAGTTCCCAGCGGTCCTGATGAGTGAGTTCATTTTTCTAAGTCCTCATTTACCCCTTCATAAAGTAATGATGGTCAATGCCTCTCACATAGTAGTTTTCAGAGAGTAGTCACGTTTCTCAATTATTTAAAAATGGGGTGCTTCCTGAACAGGGATCTCCTCCAGACACTCCTGGCCTCCCCTGTCCTACAGAGCTGGATGATTGGGGGGAAGATGAGCAAACTCACTCTGCCCTTCTCCCCCTCCCCTGGGAGACAGGCTACCTGGAATTCAAGTGCCCTTGCTCTTCCACCCATGGCCTTGGCTTTTATAGCAACAGCCTCCAATACCTTGAATGTGGGGAGGCCTCTGGGACCCAGTGCTGCCTGCCTCTGGTGACACTGTCTCATCTGAAGTCTGCAATAGGAGCCCATCTAGAAGTCTCATTCTCCAGCAACAGTTTATTTGTGATAAAAGGGGAGTTTGCTCTCAACCCACCAGGTCCTAGACCTTCTGGAATAGTCCAACACTTAGAAATGAAAAGCTGTATTTACCTTGGGCCTCCCAAAGCTTTATATTATTATTATTATTTTCAGGAGGATACTAAAAACTCTCACTGTCATCCGTTTGATTCCAACTGATAGGGACCCTCCATTGAGTTTCCTAAGTTGTAAATGGGAAGGGACTGTCCAGCTTTCTCCCTGAGCAGGAGGAGATTGTTTTTGTTGTTAGGTGGAGTCAAGTTGAGTGCAACTCATAGTGTCCCCCCCATGAACAACAGATCTGATCTCTGTCCTATCCAGTGTCATTCTCATCCTCTCTGACACTCTTGAGCTCTTTGTTGCAGTCACCGAGTCAATCCATATCATGGAGAGTCTTCCTCTTTCACTGACCCTCTACTTTTTTTAAAATTTTATTTAAATAGCATTCAGTTTATTACAAATATTTAGTGTTGGCTTCCCATATTTCCCCCTTTTCTTTTTATCATAATTATATTATCATCTAGATGAACATCCTTTGTACACGAACAAATAAAACAAATTAAACATAATAAACTCAAAGAAATACTTTCAAAACTCTCCATGTGATCAGAAGGATTCAGGTTGGATATTTCCTGAAAGTTTGTTTTAATTGTCCCATTGCCACAGTGCTTGTCAAAACCAGTTCTTTAATTAATCTCCTTTGTCAGTGTGTCCTTTGCCATTCCCTATCACTCCTCCCAGAGAGAGATTTCACGCTGATTCATAAGGAAAAGGGGATGGTGTATTCTCTTAGCTACTTCCTGCTAAAAAGGGACGCTGTAGGTTTCAGGGTGAAGATCTTCTCTCTCTACTCTAAAAGGTCCCTTTGGCAATAGGAAACATGTGGACTATTGTGGAGATTGATTTTGGAATTTAGATGCACTGTTATCAATTGTGCTTAGCCGTACATGTTCACACCCTTCACTTTTCTAAGCATGATGTTCCTTTCCAAGGAATAACCTCTCCTAGCTATATGCCCAAAATACGTGAGACAGAGTTTCTCCATTCTTACCTCCAGGGAGCACTCTGACTGCACCACTGAACTGATAAGTAATATCATAATAGATGTAGTAAAGACAGAAATTATCAATGATTTCATCTTACTTGGCTCCACAATCAACACCCTTGGTACCAGCAGTCAGGAAAGCAGGAGACATATTGTACTGTGAAAGTCTGTAGAGAGGGACCTGTCCAAACTATTGAGGAGAAATGATGTCAGTTTGAAGACTATGGTGCTCCTGATTCAGGCCATGATCAGAAGGATAAGAGAGTAGGAAATTGCTGATCAAAAAATCAGCCAAATTTTCTCTGAAATAGTGAACTCTTTAATGAAAAAACAAAACTAAAATCCCACACACCCAAAGTACTCTATGAAACAACAAACAAAAAAACAAATTATAAAGGCAAAGATAAAGAAGAGTCCCTCCACCTGGAGCCATGTTTTCAAGGTTATCCTGCAAGAGCTGATGGGGTAGAATTCTTCGCTTGCCAGACTTGCACTGAGTTCATGAGAACATTGCGGACCCTCCACTGGCTACTCAAGACTAGTTATTGAGGAGAGTCTGGCCATCTTTCTTCCCAAGAGGAGTTGGCAACCTCTGTGTTTGCAAGGCAACTCTTAACCAACTGACTTAACAGAGAGATAAAATCAAAAATCATTGATTCTGACTCCTGGTGAGACTTGGGGGATGAGGAGGAGAAATCTTGTTTTCCCCATGATTTCTTTTAGCCAATAACCTATGAATTGCAAGTAAATCCCAGATGCTTTGTTTTCTAATAAAAAAAAGAAGAAGAAAGAAAAAAGAAACCAGTTGATATCTAGCATTTGTTCCAAAGAGGAGATTCCAAGTTAATTGCAACACTTGGAGAAAAGGGTGAACAGGTTGCAGAGCAGCCCCTTCTGAGTGAACCCGAAGGGGTCCCAGGAGTTGGTGTTAACTCGAAAGCAACTGGTACTGGTCTTGGCTACAGGCTCCATTATCACTCAAAGTTGCATTTAATTAGTATTAAATTACAATTATGGTGAGTTGTCAACAACTCTTCCTTTTTTAATTGTGATTTGAATGAAAGTTTACAAAGCAAATTAACTTTTCATTCAGCTATTCATACATATTTTGTTCTATAACATTAACTTCAATACCAACAATGTAATCACACTTTTCTCATTTCTTCCCTGTAATTCTGATTTCCTTTTAAACCTCTCCGCGTTTTCACTTTGGTTAATGATACTGTGCTGCTCATGCCCTTATTTATATATTGCCTTTCCCTTCAATCATCTTAATATGTGTCTATTATCTCTTTCCTAATTTTTACTCTTCCCTCTCTCCTCCTCCTTTATCTGGTACAGATATCTCCTTAGAGATTTTTCAGTCTTTCTCAAGGAATCATCTAGTCAACATCGAAAAGCCTAAGTCAGGCAACGTTTCACACAGTCAAACAGAGAGAGATGGTACCACAAGAATCAAGGTCTCAGTACCACAAGAACTACGACCAAGATTCTGGAGCCCAAGAAAGGTCAAACTCAGAAGACCATCCATTAAAGAACTTCACCTCAGCAAGGTTTGACTTTTCTTCTGAGTGACAGATAACCTGAATCCAACATTTCTCCTCCATGTGAAAGAAAAGGAGAAAGAGAGACAAGATTGGAACCAGGGCTGAAGTCTCCAAAGAGAGCTTCAATAGTGAGAAAGATCAGGTGTTTGCTGAATGAGGTGATCAGTGACAGTGACAAAGTGGTCAGACTTGGAGCCTGTACTGAGTGTGACAGCAGTCAAGCTTGGGGACATGACCAATTCATCATATCTCCTCCCTTGAGGGATGCTAACATCTTTGAGAGACAATAGCCACCTTCTCGGGAGCCTGAGAGAACCAGAAAATAGCAAGGGCACAGAGTTACAGGCCCATTCCTATGATGTCCTCACATTCATTATCTCACATGTCACATGCTGCTGCATCTGCTTCAAGCCACAGTGAACTAGTGTACACAAAGCAAAACCCTGCCACATTCTACATTAGCGTCACAGTCTCTAGTCTCCACTGTGCAACTACTGTGTCAGCCCATCTGGTTGAGGGTCTTTCTCTCTTTCACTGACCCTCGACTTTTCCAAACATGACTTTCTACTAGAGGGACTTATGTCCTTGGACTAGATATGCTGATATCTAGAGGATGTGAGACAAAATCTCACCATATTACTTCCAAGGAGCATTGGAGCTGCACTTTTTCCAAGACCGCTTTTGGTCGTCCATGACTGTGTGGATTATAACAAATTGTGAGTAACACTGAGAAGAATGTGAACCCTAGAACATTGCATTGTGCAACACCATCTTCCATGGGTGGTGATTACACATCCAAGTAAAATTAAATCCTTGACAATTTCAAGGTTCTCTTTATTTAACATGATGCCGTTTATTAGTCTGAAAGATGGGGCCTTAGGCATTCAAATGAACAGAGCTACCTCCTCAAATAGAGTATACCTTAATGATTTGTTGTTGTTAGGTGTCATCAAGTCTAGTACAACTCATAGCAGCCCTATGAACAGCCATGCTGAAGCTTGCTCTATCCTGTGCCATCTTCATCATCACTGAAACAGTGGAACCCATGGCTGAAGCCACACTGTCAATTCATCTCCTTGAGGGTCTTACTCTCCTTCCCTGACCCTCCATCTTTCCAAGAATGATGCCCAGCTACATGTCCAAAATATGAAAATAAAAGCTTCACCATCCTAGCCTCCAAGGAGCACTCCGGCTGTCCCCTTTCCAGAATATATCCATTTGTTCTTTTGACGGTCTGTGGGATTTTCAGCACTCTTCTCCAGCATCACAACTCAAAGATATTGACTATTCTTCTGATCCTTATTCATTGTCCAGCTCTCTTATACTTAGCAGGTGATTGAGAAAACCACGGCCTGAATCAGACACACATTGCTCTCCAGTATTTTGGAGAGGTCCCTGACAGCAGACTTGCCTAATGCAATACGTCTCCTAATTTCCTAACTGCTGGTCAGGAAACTAAGAGTGCTGATTGTTGATCCAAGAAAGATGGTATCATTAACTTTGAGTCAAACTTTCAGCCAATTAAAACGCTTCATTTGTTGACGTGATTATTTAAAATGAGGAGAAAGAGCTGTAAATATCCATTAACAATTAAAACATAGAATGTACAAGAGCATGACCTAGGAAAATTAGAAGTTGTCAAAAATGAAATAGCATGTCAATAGATTTATATCATAGACATTAGTAATCTGAAATGGACTATATTGTCCATTTTGGATAGGAAAAATGCATAGTCTACTATGCTGAGAAAGATAAAGATAAATTGAAGAGGAATGGCATTACATTCATGATCAAAAAAGACCTTTCAAGATCTATTTCAAGTGCAATTCTGTCAGTGATAGGGTGATACTCATCCACATACAAGGAAGACCTGTTAATATGACTATTATTCAAATTTATGTACCAACCACTCTATCCATATAATTCTGGCTGACTCTGCTTTGAAGAGACAACTCTTCTCCAGCTGCATTTTGAGTGCCTTCCAACCTGAAGGGCTCAGGTAAGATTGGCTCGGAATAAAGCAGGGCTCAGAGTTATTGTTCACAGGGTCACTAAGAGTGACGATTGACTTAATGGTACATAACTGGACCAAGCATGACATGCTTCCCTAAAGACAAGTCCTTCCTGATACAAGATGAATTCTCAATATCATGCTTGGTCCAGTAAAGGGTAGCAAAAAGAGGAAGACCCTGAAAGAGATAAATTTACACAGAGATTGCAACAAGGAATGCAAATACAGCAACTGCTGGGAAGAGGTGCAGATGGTGCAAGACTAAGTAGGATTTTTTTGTTCTGTTGTACACAGGGTCACTAAGACAGGAACTGACTCAGTGGCTCCAAGCAGTAACAAAGCCTTTTACTGAAAAACTGCCTAATGTCTGACTATATGTTTTGTTTTATTGTGGTTCTTTTAGGGGGGTATGTGTACATACATAC
>NW_006399902.1:970690-984098 GCF_000299155.1 Elephantulus edwardii | reverse complement strand
GCAGGGTTTAGAGCTGTTGTGCATAGGGTCGCTATGAGTCGGAAACGACTCGATGGCACATAACAACAACAATATATACATATACTGGAAGCAGGAGTTGCATCCACTTCCTAAACAACAGGCCTCTGGAAACTCTATGAACCTTGATAAATGACAATAGTTATAGAGACCCTATGAACAAAAGACCTGAGCACTGTTCACAGAGTTTCAAAAGGCAAACCATTTTGGAAGTGGATGCCACCTGCTGCCAAGCTTGTTTTAATCAGGAAGCTCCACCAAACACTGTCCACCATGGGTAACTATTATCACATCTGGCATATCAGTGTCACAGTGTTTAGCATCATAGCAAGCACAAGTTGCCTCTGTACAGCAAATGCACAGACCAGAGGTATACCACGTGGAAGAATGCTAGACAAAAAAACAATTTAAACCAGACCTGAGGGCCACAGGCCCAAGGGCACTAATGGATCTTTAACTAGGAGGCTGTATCCCCCTTCCCTCAGTCCCCTTAATGAATCAACTTTCCACCCTAATGCTCATCAATCTTGGCCACCAAGCTCCTGTAGAAGCAAACCCCTGAAGATGACTTTCAAAACGAACTTCAGCCTCATGCTGCCGACCAAAAGGCTCTTTAACTAGGAGGCTGTATATGTATGTATGTATGTATGTATGTATGTATGTATGCATGCATGTATATATATTATATGAGCTCTGGTGGCCTAGTGGCAAGAAGCTGAGGTGTAACCCCAAAAGCAAATGGTTCAAATACACCAGCTGCTTCACAGAAGAAAGATGGGCAATCTCCTCCTGTGCAATTAATTGCCTATGAAAATCTGCCTTGGGGTCATGTATGGGTCAGTTTCAACTCAACAGTACACACAACAATATTTATTATATAGATTTTGTCTTCTATCTATATTCTAATACATATATATGTATTCTGTATATGATATATACATATATAACACAAAAATAGTTGTTTTTATGTGCCATCGAGTTGTCTGTGACTCATTGCGACCCTATGTACAACAGCCCTAAACTTTGTCCTACCCTGTGCCAATCTCACCATCTAAGACACACTTACCCCCAATACTCCAGTTACTGACTCAATCCATCTCACTGAGGATCTTCCTCTTCTAAGCTGTCCTTCCACCCTCCCAAGCATGACATCCCTCTCCAAGGGCTGGTCCCTCCTTGCCACATGTCCAAATTATGTCAGACAAAGCTTCAGAATCCTTGCCTCCAAGGAGCAGACCGGCTTCATCCTATCCAGGACAAACCTGTTCATTTTCTTAGCAGCCCATGGTATATTCAATACTCTTTTCCAACACCACAGCTCAAAGGCATCAATTCTCCTTCTATCATCCCTAGTCATTGTCCGGCTCTCTGATGCATAGCAAGTGATTGCAAAGACCATGGCATGTATCGGGCACACCTTAGTCTCCAGACTGACATTGTTGCTCTTCAGTACTTTAGAGAGGTCTCTAATCACAGATTTTGCCATTGCAAAATATGTATATATGTATACATTACGATTGCCATCAATTTGGAACCATCTCACAGTCGACCTTCCAGTAGATTTTCAGAAGCAATAAATCACACACTTTTTAAACTCTAGGTCACAAGAGCTCCATATTATATATTTATATATAATAATGTTGTTGCTTTGGGAAAATCTACTGTCAGGGAACTCTCCAGCGTATCTAAAAGCAACGATGTCAGTCTAGAGACTAAGGTGTAACTAATCCAGGCCATGATTTTGGCAATTACTTGTTATACTATAGAGGACTGGGCAATGACTAAGGATGACAGAAGAAGAATCAATGTCTTCGAATTGTGATGCTGGAGAAGAGTCTTGAACATGCCATGGATTACCAAGAAAACAAATAGGTCTGTCTTGGAGAGGATGAAACTAAGTTTTTCCTTGGAAGCTAGGATTTTGAAGCTCCATCTCTCATACTTTGGGCATGTGGCCAGGAGAGATCAGTCCTTGGAGAAGGACATCATGCTCAGAAGAGTGGAGGGACAGTGCAGGAGAGGGAGACACCAGATGAAATGGGTTGATATACTCATTGGGACAATGGGAGTTGGTGTGTCAGAATTAATGAAACTGGCTCAGGACAGGGCAGGGTTCAGAGCTGCTGTACATAGGGTCACTATGGGTCACAGGTGACTTGATGACACATAACAACAAGTGTTCCCTTACTCTGTTCACACAACAGCCTCTTGGTCTTGGTATAGGTTTCATATAAGCATTATTAGGTGTTCTGAAATTCTCATTCTTCTCAATATTAGTTTGTCATGATCCATACAGTCAAATATCTTTGCACAGTCAATAAAGCACAGACAAACATTCTTCTGGTCTTCTCTGCTTTCAGCCACCATCCATCTGACATCAGCAGTGATATCCCTGCTGCCACAACCTCTTCTTCTGGCAGTTTTCTATCTATGTACTACTATTCTAAGCTGCCACAACCATTTCTTCTGGCAGTTCTCTCTCTATGTACTACTATTCTAGGTGGTTTTTCAATGATCATCAACAACATTTTGCTTGCATATAATATTAATGATATTGTTTGAAAATCACAGCAAATATGTGGGGGAATGCTGTCCTTACTTTGCAAGTTTATTCGCATACCAATAGCTATTGAGCACAGATAATGTATGAAGCCATGCCCCAGGGAAATAGCAGTGAAATAAACTGACCAGATTTTTGTCTTTATTGAGTTACATGATCTGAAGGAGCATGGACTTGGCACTACGCACTTCTACACCAGATTGTGGTGAGGACTGAAGTCTCCTCCAACCCCAGCAGGTGAGGACGTTAATCATGCAGTGTGCCAAGAGCAGGTAAAAGCAGAGGTAATTGACAAGTAGCAAAAATGATCTCCAAACCCAGCTTTCTGTTTACGGCTCTGCCATGTGGCAACTGAGTGGACCTGAACAAGGGATTTCAACTCTTTCTGCCTCAGTATTCTCATTTTTTTAATAACAATTGCCACTTTTTCATGTGACATTTGATTGTTGTGGTAATTAGATGCTATCAACTTGACTATAACAAATGCCAGGCTGAGAACAGTGGGTCCTGTGCCATCTTCATTGTCTCTCATTGATCCCATTGTTACCATCATGGTGTCAGTCCATCTTGTCAAGCATCTTCCTCTCTTTCATTGACCCTCTACCTTTGCAGGCATGATGTCCTTTTCCAAAGACGAGCCTCTCCTAACAATATCCTTAAAATACGTGAGATGAAGCTTCGTTATCCTTGCCTCTAAGGAGCACCTGGTTGTACTTTCTCCAAGACAATTTGTTGTTGTTGTTATTTGGAGTCCATGGGATATTGAGTATTCTTCTCCAACACTGTAACTCAAAGGTGTCTATTCTTCTGTCATTCTTAGTCATTATGCAACCTTTTAATAAGTAACTAAAAGATCATAGCTTTAATCAGATGTACTTTAGTCTTTAAACTGATATCATTGCTTCTTAAGACCTTAAAGAGGTCCTTGACAACATATTTACCCAATATGTCTACTGATTTCTTGACTGCTGGTGCCAAGGGTGTTGATTGTGGTTCTAAGCAAGATGAAAATGTTGACAACTTCAGTCTTTCATGATATCCCATCTATGACAATGTTGTCTATTAGGCCAGTCTATTGTAATCTCTTGGCCCTTTTCCATCTATCATGATATTGTCTATTGGTGAGGATGTTTGTTTCCTTGACGGTGAGATGTAATTCATATTGAAGATAGTAGTATTTGATCTTCTACAAGAATCATTTTAAGTCCTCTTTACTTTCAGTAATCAGGTTGTGTCATCTGTATAGCACAAGTTGTTGATGAGTCTTCCTCTGATCCTGATGTCACATTTTTATTCATAAAGTCTAACCTCTTAAATTATTTGTTTGAAGTACAGATTGAATACGTATACAGAAAGGATACAATGTTGTTGCACACCTTTCTTGATTTTTAACTATGCAGAGTTTTCTTGCTCTATTTGGACCACAACTTCTTGGTCAAAGTAGAGGCTTTGTATAAGCACTCTTGGATTCCCATTCTTCTCAATGTTAGCCACAATTTGTTATGATCCACACAGATAAATGCTTTTACATAGTCAATAAGACACAAATATACATCCTTCTGGTATTCTCTACTTTCAGCCAAGATCCATCTGACATCAGCAGTGATATCCCTAGTGTCTCTTCTAAATCCGGCTTGACTTTCTGGATGCTCTATGTCAATGTACAGTTTCAGTCATTATTTTAACAATCTTAGCAAGATTTTATTTTCATATGATGTTAGTGATATTGTTTGATATATTCCACCTTTCTTTGGAATCAGAACAAGTATAGCTCTTTTCCAATGAGTTGGCCAGGTATCTGTCTTCTCAATTTCTTGGCAAAGACAGGTAAGCACATACAGGGCTGCATCTGTTTGTTGAAACACTTCAGTGGCATCTGTCCACTCCTGGGATCTTATTTTCTTTTTTGCTAATTGTTGCAGACTGAGGGTAAAGTATTTTTATAATTATTAATAATGAGGCAGACAGCCAGTAATGAGATACAACAGAGAGTAAAGACAGGGGGCCAGCAGTTCTTGACTAAAGGGCAGACCTGGGTTTCCCTGTATCTTTTTTGAAAATTATCAGGAAGTAAATCACAAAGATAATTCAATGCAAATGAAGCCAAGCTCTTTCTATTGAAAACCTTCCCCTTGACTCAGGAGGGAAGGGTCAGCAAATGCAAGAATCTGGTAAACTTTTAAGGATTGCCTTAGTGCCTCAGGGTGAACTCTAGTTTGTACCTCATCTCCACCTCATCCTGATAGCATTTGGCTTATTACAAATATTTAGTATTGGCTTCCCATAGCCAATGCCTTCAGTGCAGCTTGAACTTCAACCTTCATCACTATGTCACCAACTATTAGGGAGGTGTAAGTAAAGTGCTCATTTATTGAGATCTGGTAAACTAAATTCTCAGCGCAGGACAGCTCTTGAGCTAACGGCTCAGGAGTCCATTGGTTATTGTAGCAAAACAGCTCTACCTAGTGACCTGGAGCCTTAAGTGTATCTACATAGGCCAAGGCTCGAACTACAGCTTGTCTGAGTCTTGATGGAACTCCTAGTGATCCTGCTAGAACCTAAGAAGATGGAAGGCCTGGAAGAAACTGCTTTGGACCTACCTCCCATCCACTCCTTGTTCCCCCTGGGGGACAGCATGAATCTTGCTCATCACCTCCTAGGTTCTGATGAAGTATATCTGTTCCATCTCTTCAGAATAGGTTGTTACTGCATTGAGTGTCATCTAGTCAATTCTGACTCATAGTGACCACATGTGCCTGAGTAGAATTGCCACATAGAATTTTCTTAGCTGTAATCTTTAAGAAAAATGATCACCTTGAGCCCACAAGGGCTCATCCTGTGCCCCAATTCCTCATCCTGTGCCTCTCAACTTCCTCACTGCTACTGTCCTATTGTGTATCATCGAGTCAGCATCAACCCATAGTTGACCCTCCAGCCACTTTTCAGAGGTAGATAATCAAACAGACAATTTCTCACTGCCCATCCTTCTCCCATAGGGCAGCTGGTGGATTCAAACTGTGTCTTCAGGAATGCAGTGCAGTTTCTTACCACTAGGCCTCCTCAGTCAAGCAACTAATAGGTTACTATCTAGATCTGGCACCCTCCAATCTGATTGGTTTGTGCTATCAGTCTCCAATCTGATTTTTCAACAATATATAGTGATTCTCACGTTTCTAAAGAGGCTGATGGTGGAAGCAGAGGGATGAGGACGTGCAGGGGTGGGGGATTAATCATGGGCTGGTACAATTTGATGGGTGGTGGGTGAGGGAAATTGGAAGAACCTGTTTGGAAAACAATGTGTTCAAATTTTGTAAATAAACTAGAATAATAATAATTTAATAAAAAAATAAATAAATAAAATAAAGAAGCTCATTGTGCCAGTTCTATAACTACTCTCCCCACTTTCTCTAGAGTAACAGGCTCCTCCATTTTTCTTTGGAGGCCATATACCCACTCTTTTCTGGGTCTCTGTGGTTTGGGCACCAGGAGAAGGGCACTTCAGGCTGGGCAATCAGAGCATCCCTTGCCTCTGGCTAAGATTGCCTTAGAGATGTGCTCATGATTCAGAACTGACCAATGAAATTGTATCTTACAACTCTGTTGGAACTATCCTGGAACAACTGAAGGGAGCTCTGGTGGTTAAATGGGAAGGGGTTACACCGCTAACTCAAAGGCAGGTGATTTGAGTCCCAACCCACCAACTGCTCCATGGAAGAAAAGTAGACAATCTCCTCCTGTGTCATTTACAGCCTCTGAAAAATCCTCTACAGGGTCAGCTTTTAGTTGGTTCCAACTCAATGGCACAGAAAAACAACACTGGGCAACTGAAGCTCTCTCTTCTGCTGGAATTTCTGGAGGCCTCTAGAAATAAAAAAGGCTATCAGCAGAGACATGAAAAGCTGAACATAGAAATTCCACATGACCAAGCTATTTCACTGCTAGGAATACACCTTAAGGAAATTAGAACTGAGATACTGAGATTTGTACACCAATATTCATAGCAGAGCTATTCACAAATGCAAGAACGTGGAGACAGCCCAAATACCCAACAATCTAATAGACTGAGAAATTGTGGTACATTCCTGTGATGGAATACTATGCAGCACTCAGGAGCAATGATTTTTTAAAAAATACTACATAACTTGGGAGAGACTGGAGAGCACCATGCCGTGTAAACTAATTCAGTCTCATAAGGATAAATAATGCATAAAATCATTATTATAAAAATAGAAGAATAACTAACAAAATGTTTGTGGAGGTTCAAGGGGGAAAGTATGGGAGCAAAGCAGTGAGGGTGGACAGAGTGGAAATTACAGGGTCACAAAATTTGGTAGGTAAAGAGAGAGGGTAAAGGAAATGGGAAAGATCCAGTGAGGAGCTGAAAAGATGGAGTAATAGTGGGCGGAGTTCAATGGTGATTAATTTTATAAAATTATTTTATAAAATCATTCCAATGTATGGAAATGATTACATGAAACAATGTACATGAAGGAAAGTGTGAAAGACAGTGTATATGAATTTTGTATGCAAACCTCTATAAAATAAACTTAACAACAAAACAAAAAAAACTAAAGAGGGAAAATCAGAGCTAGTTATGGGAGAGATAAATTCTTTTTTTTTTTTTCTCAATCTGACTTTTATTGCTCCATCATGAGTATTCAGGATGGGAACTTTTTCTCTTGCCCAAATCAGCTGAGGAAAGATGAACAATGTAAATAGGCTCCTACAGAGACAAAAAGCATAGTAGTCCCGCTTCCCCTCCAGAAAAACAATGGTCATATCCAGGAATAGGACAACAATACTAATTAAAAAAATTGTATTTACTTAGAAGCATTCAGAATGTCAACAAAACAGCTGTAAGCTGCATCAGACAACTGAAGATGAAAAAAAATAAAACCTACCATCCCCATATATAACTAATTTGTAAGCACCTGGAGCTAGCCAAACCTGAAAGTTCTATGAACTTTTAAAGTGTATAATTTCCCTTTGTTACATTTCTTTCTCTTGTCATAAAAAGAGTCCTACCTGATGCAATCATCCCCTGAATTATTATCTCCATGAAGTCATTTGTCTGCAGTCTGAATTACCACACAGGGATTCAAGCCCAGATTCAGCTGTCCTAATGGAGATGGGCTTAGAGAAAAAGTGTTAAGAGTTGGGACTGAGGAAAACAAAGTGACAACCTTGCTCAAGAAGCAATTTGCTGAGTCTGAAATCACTCACTGAGGCAATCTAATTTGAGGTGGCCCAAATTGCCAGCAATCTCTACAATTTCCTGGAACCCTACTGCTCACCTCGCCAGGCAGTCCGTCCACAGACCATGACAGTTCCGTTATCAGCCCTGGCAGGACACAGCTGTCACTGTGACTGCCCATCCAAACAGGCAGTAAGGTATGGTGGAAGGTAATTTTCCTCCCACTCACTTCCTGGGGACAACTCCTCAGCTGCCACCAGGACTGTCTGCTTGGGTTGGGGGTCTCTGTGAGGCCAACAGCACAAATGAACCTTGACAGATAATCATTCCCCAGAGCAACAGGCAAGTAGTGATTAACACTCCTGGGTGGAGAGAGACGTGGTCTTGTCTCTGCTAACTCCCTCAGACTCCAACCTAGAAGCTGTTTAACTGTGGGTGGGATGTAACCCCCAGGTGCATCTGAATCCTCTTTCTGGCTCAGACTCTCCATACTCAAACAACCTTTTCAAACTGAACTTTGCTCACGGCTTGAGGGGTAAAGGTTGAAGTGAAACAGAATCCATGATTCCACAAGTCTTATTATCTCTCCCTCAACAGTGTGAGGAACCAGGGAAACCTCTCATTCACTTTGGATCCCCATGACCAGCACCTGTTGTTGTTAAGTGCTACCAGGTACGACTCATAGCAATCCTATGAGCAAAAGATCTGAACTCTGTTCTATCCTGTGCCATCCTATTATCCTCGATACATTTGAGTTCATTGCTGCAGACACTGTGTCAATCCACCTCATTGAGCGTCTTCCTTTCCTTTACTGGTCCTCCACTTTTCCAACCATGATGTCCCTTTCCAAGAAATAGCCTCTCTTAACATGTCAAACTCTGGGAGTTTGGCTGCTAACTAGCATCATGATGGCAGTCCTGTCAGTCACATAAGGGAAGTTCTTGGGATCCTGTTTGATGTATGTTTTATTACTGTTGTTTTCCCCCTCAAAGAGTGGGTGTCGTTGAGCCTTTGCCTAGGGTGAAAGTCTGCTAAAAGGTGTGGTTTTAAAATCCCACAAATTTATTAATTTTAGAAAGAACATTCTTTAAACGATACAGCAATCTTTTGTCTATTTGCTGAACTGAACAACTTGGTGTTGCTGTGATGCTGCACACTTTTCTACAGTCTTGTCAAATACCATAGTGCTTACCCATTATTTACAATGTTTGGATGAGCTTCCAGATTGATTTATGCTGGGAAGCAGGAGGGACATCCACTTCCTAAACTATATGCCTCTGGAAACTCTACAAACTCTATAAATGTGCAGAAATTATGTTAGTTATAGAACAGAGTTCTGTACAGAAATGATGTTAGTTATAAAACAGAGTGTAAAACTTACTCTCAGTCATATTCAACTTGATGACACTTAACCACTACTAAATGAAACTAGTGCTTTTCTATCTGGAGGAACACAATTCCACTTCGTACATCACTCTGTCAATTTGCAGTATGAAGTAACCTGGGTTGCTGTGATGCAGAACCTTGTACCATTGGGGTATCAAATACCAGAATTGTTTCCCATTGTGGACAGTGTTTGGTAGAGCTTTCAGTTTTAAACAGGTTTAGAAGCAGGAGTGGCATCCACTTCCTAAACCACATGCCTCTGGAAACTATTAATTTGGAGAAATGACAACAGTTACAGAAAGGCATTAGGTCTTTTGTTCATAGAGTTGCTGTGAGTCACACTCGACTTGATGGCAATCAACAACAACAACAACATCATGTTTACCATCTTCACCTCCAAGGAATACTCTGATTGCACTTTCTCCAAGATACATCTGCTTTTCTTTGCCAGCACCTAGGAGAGGAGGTCTGGTGGCCTATTGGTAAGAATGTATGCTGCAATCCCAAAGGCACACAG
This sequence comes from Elephantulus edwardii, assembly GCF_000299155.1. Classification (NCBI taxonomy): domain Eukaryota; kingdom Metazoa; phylum Chordata; class Mammalia; order Macroscelidea; family Macroscelididae; genus Elephantulus; species Elephantulus edwardii. The sequence goes on along the minus strand of NW_006399902.1, from coordinate 974,423 downwards.
TTCGCATCCACCAGCTGCTCTGCAAGAGAAGGATGGGCAATCTCCTCCATGCAATTATTGCCTCTGAAAACCCACTGGAGGTCAGCTCTAAGTCTTTTCTGATGGTACACAACAAACAACACGAGTACCTAAAAGAAGCTTATTAAACACTTGTTAAATTATCGGATAGATGAAAAAACTTCTTGAACTAAGGGGCCCTTAGAAATCATGCCCGTATTTTACAGAGAGAAACTGAGGCTTGCAGAAAGTGCAAGACTCATTTACAGTCTGGACTTTGGGATAGCCATCATCAGCTCTAGGTGAGTTGGTAGGATGTCTGCATACCCTCACTTGCCCTGTTTATGTCTGTAGTTGTTGTTGTTGTTGTTATGTGCCGTCGAGTCGCCTGCGACTCATAGCGACCCTATGTACAACAGCCCTAAACTCCGCTCTGTCCTGTGCCAATCGCACTGTCTCTGACACTCCCATCCCAATTATCCCAGTCACTGAATCAATCCACCTCATAGAGGGCCTTCCTCTCCTGCGCCGTCCCTCCACCCTCCCAAGCATGATGTCCCTCTCCAAGGACTGGTCTCTCCTCACTACATGTCCAAAGTAAGTTAGACGGAGCCTCAGAATCCTTGCTTCCAAGGAGCCACCCGGTTTAACCCTCTCCAGGACAAATCTATTTGTTTTCCTAGCAGTCCATGGTATTCTCAGTACTCTTCTCCAGCACCACAGCTCAAAGGCATCAGTTCTCCTTCTATCCTCCTAGGTCATTGTCCAACTCTTTGATGCATAACAGGTGATTGCGAAGACTATGGCCTGTATCAGACGCACCTTAGTCTCCAGAGAGACACCACTGCTCTTCAGCACTTTGGAGAGGTCCCTAACAGCAGACTTTCCCATGGCAATGCACCTTTTAATTTCCTGGCTGCTGGTGCCAAGACTGTTGACTATGGAGCCAAGCAAACTAAAGCTGTGTACAATCTCAATCTCTTCACTATCCATCCTGATGCTGCCAATTGGTCCAGTGGTGAGAATCTTTGTCTTCTTGACATTGAGCCTCAATCCATATTGAGGCTGCAGTCCTTGACACTCTGCAGCAGGCGCTTCAGGTCCTCCTCAGTTTCAGCAAGCAGGGTTGTGTCATCCGCATAACGCAGATTATTGATAAATCGTCCACCAATCTTGACCCCACATTTCTCCTCATAGAGCCCTGCCTCCCGGATAATCTGTTCTGCATATAGGTTGAAAAGGTATGGAGATAGGATGCATCCCTGGCGTTCACCCTTCCCAATTTTGAACCATGCAGTGTTCCCTTGCTCTGTTCTGATGACTGCCTCCTGGTCCAAGTATAAGTTTCGCAATAGAACGATCAAGTGTTCTGGGATTCAGCTCATGTAATCATGACTAGGGCCTTCTTTCTCTCTTGAAACTGGCTTCATTTGGCTAATGCTCCCAAGATCTTTTAGGATTGTGATGACTGGAGCCAAAGGGGAACAACCATTCACTGGTCACCAACAAATATGTGGGTTTGCAGTCCTTTCACCATAAATATCCAGGGAAGCAGCAGTTAAGAAACTAAACTACATATTGCATTGGGCAAATCTGCTACCAAGGACCTCTTTAAAGTGTTAAAGAGTACAAATGTTACTTTAAAGAGGAAGGTGTTTCTGACCTAAGCCATAGTATTTTCAATAGCTTCATACATATGTGGAAATTGAGTTTTCTTGATGGAAATCCATAAGATGTTCTATATCCTTTTCCAGTGCCACAGTTAAGGGTCAGAGGGTCATAAAGATTATTCTTCTTCTGTCTCGCATTTTGATTTCCCAAATAGCTTCATACATATGTGTGAAAACCGGGCAAAGAACAAGTAAGACTTAAGGAGAATGGATAGCTTTAAACTGGCCAAGGTGTCCTGTGGCTAAGTTTTGAAAATGCTGAGTTAAACAATGAATGTGATTTTCTGGCCACAGATAATCGCAGTGCCCTTAAAATGTTAATGTGAGTAACAGAGAGAAAGATATCCTGAAGTTCACAACTCAAGAAAGAGACGTAGATGGAATAAATCTATATGGTAAGAGGCTTGCTACATACTGTTATATGACTAAATCCTTTCAGGCAAAAGGTAGTTTACCTTGCCTGATAGTTTAACTGAGGTGAGGTGAGGGAGGATCATTTTATGATGCTAAAAAGTTATTTAAAATAGTTTGTAGTTCAAATTACAAGTGTCTAATAAGCAGTTCTAATCCACCAACTGCTCTTTGGGAAAAGAATAAGCAATCTCTGCCTGTGCAATTTACTGCCTTGGAAAACCGGCCAGAGGGTCGGCTATGAGTCAGTTCTGACTCGATGGTACACAACAACAAAAACTAGGTGCTGGCAAAGAACAAACAGATTTCGAAACAGTGTAACCAGAGTGCTTCTTAGAGGCAAAGATGGTGAAGCTTCATCTCACATATTTTAGACATTTTATGATACTAAAGAGTAACTCAAAACTCTTCATTGAGTCAAGCAAGGCATACTGTATTGCTTATGAAAACACTGGCCCTAAGTGTATTAGGGAGCAGGGGTGAGGTGGGGGAAGGAGAACAAAAGTAAAAAGGAAATGAAACAGAGAACCAGAGGACGGAGTAATGAGGAGACTCTACGCCCTAAGGAATTTGTACACCTCTTCAAATAGAGTCCTGGACATCACACAGTACCTGAGTGATTGATACAGTCTACCAGGTTTTTTAAAAAAGAGCATCTGGGATAGGTGTTGGAAGATGGCAGAGGTGGAGAGCACAGTGTGAAGAGCCAGAGGGATAGCAGCCTGCGTAGAGAGGATACCAGAGAGTACTTTACGCTCCACAGAGACTGACCATCACAGCGTGACGTGAACAGTAGGATTTTGAATTAGAACTTTTGCTAATACATTATTTTAGAAGCTTTAAAAACCGGAGCCCTGCCTGCCTGCCCTGCAGCGGTCCCACAGTGGTCCCACTGTGGACCCAGCAAAAGCTGGAATCCACTAGCTGAGCTGAGCTGCATTGAGACTCACCTGAAAGGAAAAAGGTTAGTGGGGAAATCGGCTGAATTCTCTTGAGCCCACTAAAACCTGGAGGGTCTGAGGTGTGGTGTGGACAATAGGAATTGAATCATAACTTTTGTCGAAACTTTTAGTATTGGAACTGTGGGAACAAAGCCGCGCCGACACGGCAAAAACTGGAAGCCACTAGATGAGCTTCTAAGAGACTCATTTGAAAGGAGAAAATTTAGTGGGGAAATTGGCTTCTTTTGCTTAAGCTCCACTAAGACCCAGTGGGTCTGTTGCATGACGTGGACAGTAGAAATTTTAATCAGAACTTCTGCTGGAGTGGACTCAGAACGAGCTAATAGCCTCAGTTGGAATCCGGACCACGTTTCGGTTGCACTGCAGATTGGCAAATGCCGGAATTTGCAAGCCGAGCTTCTGAGGGACCCCTTTGAAAGGGATAACCTTTGGGGGGAAAGTGGCTAAATTTTCTAAAGCTCCTCTAAGGCCCAGTGGGTTTGTTGCATGATGGAGACAGTAGGAATGTGAATAAGAACTTTTGATGGATTAGAGTCGGAACTGTACGAAATCAGCCTGGGTTGCATTCCGGTCCACATTTCAGTGCGCACTCTGGATCAGCAAAAGCCACAAGCTGCTGGACCCATTTGAAAGGGGAAAGCTTAGTGGGAAAATTGGCTGAATCCTCTTAAGTCCCACTAAGACCCAGTGGGT
>NW_006399902.1:954216-955332 GCF_000299155.1 Elephantulus edwardii | reverse complement strand
GGCAATGAATGAATGGAAATCCAAAACCTCTGTAAAAAAAAAAATAAATAAAAAATTGTAAAAAAAACCCACAATGTATGGAAATGATTGTATAAAACATAATGTCAGTAAAGAAAAGTATGGAGAGAAAAAAAAAAAGAGCATCTGAAAGAAGATTGAGTACAACAGGATTCTGCATCTCCAGTGTTAGAGCAGTAGGTTGTCATTTTGTTTTTTAACTCTTCACTTCCCTTCTGCCTCTGCCACATGACTTTGCAGAGCACTGGGAAGGGCAGGATATAGTTACCTAGCTCTCTGATATTGTACTCAGACATAAACTTGCTTTGGTCGATGGACAATGAGTAGAAATGACTGTTTCAATTTGTAGTTGAAGCCTGAAGTATTGCATGGCGGTTCCATTGCATGAGGATCCTGTTCCATTTAAAATACAATAAACACATTCCACTCTGTTTTTGCCATTGGAGAAGAACACTGAACATCCCATGAAGTTCCAAAAGAACAAACAAATATGTCTTGGAGAGGGTGCAATCAGAGTACTCTTTGGAGGCAAAGATAATGAGGCTTCACTTCTCACACTTTGGGCATGTTGCCAGGAAATGCTATTATTTGGAGTGGGACATGATGCTCAGAAAGGTAGAGGGTTGGCAAAAGAGAAGACAACCCTCAACCAGGTAGATTGACACAGTGACTGCCACAGTGGGCTCCAATGTGTCAGAAAGTATGAGGATGGCACAGGATAGAACAGGATTCAAATCTGTTACTCATAGGGTCACTGTGGGTCATTCTCAACTTTAAGGCACCTAATAACAAAAGTTCTTTGCCTACTTTATAATACTTTGCTCTGTCTTCCTGAACTGCCCTTTGAAATCTTCTGTTCAGCTCCTTAACTTCCTCCTGCTTTCTTCCCTTTGCTTTGGTTCCTTGATGCTCCAGTGCATATTCAGAGTCTGTTCTGACATCCATCTTGGTCTTTTCTTCCTCCTTCGTCTTTGTAATAACCTTTTTTTTTTGTAATAACCATTCTAATGTGAAACCTATACTTGGACCAGGAGGCAGTCATCAGAACAGAGCAAGGGAACACTGCATGGTTCAAAATTGGGAAGGGCGAACGCCAGG
>NW_006399902.1:944865-953406 GCF_000299155.1 Elephantulus edwardii | reverse complement strand
GATTGGCACAGGACAGAGCAGAGTTTAGGGCTGTTGTACATAGGGTCACTATGAGTCGCAAGCGACTCGACGGCACATAACAACAACAACAACAACAACGAACAACAATAACCTTTTGAGTTCTTCATGGCTGATATTCTTTATATCCTCCCACAGATCATCTAGTCTTCATTCACTAGTGTTCAAGTCCTCAAATCTCTTCCTGACACCTTTTTTTCATTCAGGTGGCATCATTTTTGTTGTGTACCGCAGAGTCAGAACAGCTCCATAGCTGACCCTTCAGTGGGCTTTCAGAGGCAGTTACTCGCACAAGATTGCCCATCCTTTCCCACGGAGTGGCTGGTAGCCTTGAACTGCGTGCCTTCAGGATTGCAGCGCAATTTCTTACCACTAGGCCACTAGAGCTCAAGGTCAAATTTTGGTTCCCATGGATTTGCTTTAGCCTTCTTTAGCTTTAGTTTGAACTTGCATATGAGTAGTTGATGGTCTGTTCCACAATCAGGACCTGGCCTCGTTTTCACAGCTGACAATGAACTCTCCAATGATTTTTTTCTACAGATGTAATCGATCTGAAATCCATGTGTGTAGTCTGCATTTATGTCTCTTATAAAAAGTAATCGCAATGAATAAATCATTGACTCTACAAAATTCTGTCATTCTATCTCCCTTATGCAAACAAAAAACAACTAGGGCTCATGCCTGCATAGTTGAAACCAACTCATAGCTGACCCTCTATTGGGTTTCCAAAGCTATAAATCACATGGGGAAGGATTGCTCATCTTTCTCTCTCCAAGTCACTGATGGATTCAAATCACCAGAGATTTTTGCCTTTAGATTAGCAGTTCAACTCCCTACAGACATGGCAATTAGCTAAGAATTCTTAAATATTGAAAAAACAAAAATAAAACTTTGAAGAACACCAATATAAACCTGAGTATTCTGTTAATTTTCCTCTGATATCTCTGCTAAGACATAAGGGCAGAGATCATGGACTGAAAATCTTTAAGAGAAACTCTCTCTCTGTGTCAGAGGAATGGGAAGAGAGGTTCTTGTGGAACAGAGAGCTAGGGACATTCTTTGTGTGTTTTTCTGTCTCCTACATGAGGTCCAAGGGAAGTCCCTGTCCCAAGACTTGAGCTTCCCAACTTTATGCTGGCAATGGCAGCAGCATCCACACAGACTCCTAAATCTGGATAATAAATCTTTCTTTTTGCACAGACCAACTGGATAAAAGAGATCTTGTGTTTGGGGGGGGGCAGGGAATCTGTTGCTTTTAATCATCCATTTCACTCCAGAGGCAAATTCTGTGATAGAAAGGACACAGTGACATGGAGCTGCTAAATCCCTGGCTTTCTAGTCAGAAGTGCAGAAAAAGAATCCTCCAGAGCCTGAGAGTGGTGGGAAAGCAGTGCTTGAAAAGGATATATAAGAAAGCTAAGGACAACATTCTAGGCTCACCCCAAGCTCTGAGTGTATAAATGTGACCCAAAACAGTACACTAAAGGTTTTGCAAGTTTAACTACAAGGTGACTCCTACGAGGGATCCATACACATGAGGAATATCCTAACAGCACTGCAAAAATCTTTAAAGTGAACGGAAAGCTACAGAACATGTATAAAGACTTGTGGTCTGGATTTTGCCTTTCATCACTGAGCATTCATAATGGCAGTGCACGTGCTCAGGACGCTGTGGACCCTTAGCTGTCTACTCTGCCCTCCTCATGGACTGTTCGGTGCCTGCAGGCTGCAGAGGGCCTCCCACCTCAGCTACCCACACCAGGGTCTCCAAGAACCTACACTTTTGCTGAGGGCTGTGCTCACCCACTGGAAATTCTCTATACAGTGTCTCTCCTGAGACACCAGACGGCCCAGGCTGAGTTTAGTCAGTGGCCTGCTCTTATGAATGAATGCTCATTTCTTCACTTTGAGTGCAGATCTGAACAAAGATATTTCCATACCTGGCATCTGTGACACCCCTTTAATATTATGTTGTTGTTTACCATCAAGTCAGAATTGACTCATAACTGACCCTCCAGTAGGTTTTCAGGGGCAGTAAATCACATGGGAAGAGACAGTTTATATTTCTCCCATGAACCAGTTGGTAGACTCAAACTGTATGCCTTTGGGTTGGCAATGTAGTTTCTTACCACTAGGTCACCAGAAATTTTTACTGTTATAATATGAGGAAATAAAAGCCTACTTATTAATTTTTCTAATTACAAATAATAAATTAACAAATTGAGGGAAACAATTTAATAAAGTTAGAATTAGCAACAGAGTAGGGAGGTCTGATGACCTAGCCTACAGCAGGCTGTGCTGCTAATTCAAAGGTTGTATGTCTCTGGTTGTTTGACTTCACCAATGGCTCCTCAAATGATGTGCAATCTCCCCTGTTACAATTTACAGACCAAAAACTCAATGGAGGGTCACTACAAGTCAAGCAATACCACAGGAGTGAGTTTTTTAATAAGTAGTAGGAGGTAAAGCCTTCTGCACAGACTATATGCAGTATAAACTGCAAAATGATCACATTTTCTTCAGTGATCCCATCATCATCACCATCATCACTATTATAAGTAGTATGAATCAAAAAATGTAGCAGACACAGGTAGCCCATCACTAGTTGGAACTAGGCAAATATTTTTGTTAAATATGAGGGTTTGATTAGTAAGTGTAATTAATTACATCAATAAAAATGATAACTAATGTTATAAACACTATTGGCACCAGCAGTCAGGAAATTAAAATATTAATTGCATTGGGAAAGTCTGTCAGAGACCTCTCTAGAGTACCGAAGAGCAACAATGTCAGTCTGGAGACAAAGGTGCACCTGATTCAGTAAGAGTAAAGGGACAGCACACGTGAGGAAAGCCCTGGATGAGATGGATAACTCAGTGACTGGAGTAATGAGGTAGGTGTCAGAAACAATGAAATTGGCTGAAAATAGAGCGGGGTTCAGACCTGTTGTACATAAGGTCACTATGAGTCACAGGTGACTCAACAGCACATAACAACAATCTCAAGAATACCAAAGGTCATTACACAGATAGAGGAAGAAGAAAAGACCAAAATGGATGTCAGAAGAGACTCTGAATATTGCACTAGAACACCAAGAAGCCAAAGCAAAGGGAAGAAATCAAGAAGTTAAGGATCTGAACAGAAGATGTCAAAGGAAGCTCAGTAAGACAAAGCAAAGTATTATAATGAAATGTGCAAAGAGCTGGAGTTGGAAAATCATAAGGGTCAAATTTGCTCAGAATTTCTTAAGCTAAAGAAACTGAAGAATGAATTCAAGCTGGTCATTGTAATACTTAAGAGTGTTGTGTGCAAAGTGTTGAATGATTGAGGAAATAGCAAAAGAAGATGAAAGCAGTACACAGAGTCACTGTACCAAAAGGACTCGGTTCAAAAAGAAGAATTTCATAAAACAACATGTGATCAAGAGGTAATAGGATGAAGGAGGAAGTTTAAGCTGCTCTGAAAGAATTGGCAAAAAACAAGGCCCCAGGAATTGATGGTACACCAATTGACAGATTTCAACAAATTGATGCTGCCCCAGATTATGCCAACTGACTAGAATAGATTCATACCTATTTTCATTCAAAAAAAAAAAAGGTGAGCCAACAAATCGTGCAAATTATCAAATAATACCACAGCAATATTCTGCTGAAGATTATCCAAAAGTGACTGGAATAGCACATCAACAGAGAAATGTCAGATATGCAAGGTAGGTTCAGAAGAGGTCATGGCACTAGGGGCATTATAGCCAATGTTAGATGAATCTTAACTGAAAGCAGAGAGTACCAAAATAATGTCTGTCCCTGTTTCATTGACTATGCAAAGGCATTTGACTGTGTGGACTGCAACAAATTGAAGCTAACCTTGAGAAGAATGGAAACCCCAGAACTCTTGATTTTGCTCATGTAAAACCTATACTTGGACAAGGAAGCAATCCTCAGAACAGAGCAAGGAAATACTGCATGGTTCAAAGTCAAGAAATGTGTATGTCAGGGATGCATCTTATCTCTATACATTTTCAATCTATATGTGAAACATATCATTCAAGAGGCTGGATTTTATGAGGAGAAATGTGGAATCAGTATTAGAGCAAGACTCATCAACAACTGCATTATGCAGATGACACAACCTTGCTTGCTGAAACTGAGGAGAACCTGAAGTGCTTGCTGCAGAAGGTCAAAAACTATACTCTTCAATAAGGATTAAAGCTCAACAACAAGAAAACAAAGATTCTCAGCACTGGACTAATTGGCAAGATGACAGATAGAGAAGAGATTGAGATTGTCAACAATTTCAGCTTGCTTGGTTCCACAGTCAACACACTTGGCACAAGCAGTCAGGAAATGACAAGATGAATTGCATTGGAAAAATCTACTGCAGGGACTTCTGGGAGTACTAAAGAGTTAACGATCTAAGTCAAGAGATGAAGGTGCACCTGATCTAAGCCATTGTATTTGCAATTACTTGCTATGCATCAGAGAGTTGGACAATAACTAACAATGATAAAAGAAAAACCAATGCCTTTGAGTTTGTGGTGCTGGAAAATTGTATTGAACATACATACTGTGGACTGCTAAGAGAACAAACAGGTAAGGCCTAGAGAAGGTGAAACCAAGCTGCCCTTTGAAGGCAAAAATTTTGAAGCTCCATCTTACATGCTTTGAGCATGGTGCCAAGAGGGACCAGTTTTTGCAGAGGGACATTATACTTGGAAGGGTGGAGGGATAGTAAAGGAGAGGAAGACACTGGGTGAGATGGATTGGCTTGATAACTGGAGTAGTGGGGATAGGGTTGTTGGAGACAATGATTGACTCAGGATAGGGCAGAGCTCAGAGCTATTGTGTATAGGGTTGTTAAGAGTCATAATCAACTTGAAAACATATAACAACAGTAAAATATACACACAAGCTCTTTAAGGAAAACGCAGTCACTGCTTGGACCTGCTCTTGCTCCTGCTCCTGACTCACCACTGTTTGCTCTCACCAGGAAACAATTGATCAGGAAGCCATGCTGCAGCCATGGCTTTGAAGGGCACTGGAAATATGTTCATGGAACCACCAGAATAGAATTTATCTAACCAACGGCAACGTAAAGTCCCTGGAAAGTATACGTGCTGACTTGATTGAAAGAGGAAGAACCTCAATATGAAAGGACCAGTTAGGAGAGCTACCAAGACTCAGAGAAGCTCCACAAGGAAAACTGTGGTAAAGGCTCAAAGACCTGAGGTCATTTCCAGATGAGAATCCACAGCAACTCACCATCGAGTTGGATCCAACTGGCACAGAAGAAGATTGTCCTTCCTTCTTCAGTGGAGCATCTGGTGGGTTTGAACTACACTCCTTTGGGATTGTAGTGCAGCTCCTTGCCACTAGGCCACCAGAGCTGCCCCATCAAATTCCGTTTTAAAAAATAAAAGCAGTTACTATACACATGGCCCTCACCTAATGAACTACACAGGAATCAGACTGACTACATCTGAAGACAGTATCAGCAATTAAAGCCAGGGGCTGGGCATCAATTACTCATGTGCAAGTTCAAATAGAAGCTGAAAAAAAGCCTAAAGCAAATCCATAAGAATCAAAATATGACCTTGAGTTTGTCCCATCTGAATTTAAAAACCATGTCAAGATATATTTGAGACATTGAACATTAATGATCAAAATGGGGTAAGTTATATCCAAAATCTCTGTAAATGTCCATTACAATTAATAAAACAGAATTTAGAAAAAGAGTTAGATATAATTTGGTAGTACTTAACAACAACATTCCTGCTAAGAAACAGAGAAATTATAATCTTACTTTTTAGTCTAGAAGGAGTGTAAAATTATCCACAAGAGTCTATGATTTTGCATATATGTTCATCTACACTTCAAATAAAAAGTTTTATTTACATGTAAAAAGAAATGGGGTAAGTTGTGGTATGACCTCAAGAACAACACAGATGAAGAAAACAACAAATCATTTAAGAAAGAGGAGAAAGAAAAGACCAAAATTGATGTCAGAAGAAACTCTGAAAATTGCACTAGAATGTAGGGAGATCAAAACAAAAAGAAGATAAAACAACTATAAGATATCATCTCACCCGAGTAAGAATAGCAAAATTCATCACATCATCAAACAATAAAGGCTGGCAACGTTGTGGAGAGACTGGAACCCTTATTCACTGTTGGTGGAAGTGTAAAATGGTGCAACCACTATGGAAGGCAGTATGGTGCTTTCTCAAAAAATTGGAAATAGAAATACCCTTTGACGCAGCAATTCCACTACAGGGAATATCCCCTAAAGAAACCAGAATTGCCCCTCAAGCAGATATATGCACACCTATGTTTATTGCTGCTTTGTTCACAATAGCAAAGAGTTGGAAACAACTCAAGTGCCCATCAACAAAAGAATGGATAGAGAAGCTGTGGTATATCCACACAATGGAATATTATGCATCACTGAAAAATAAGGATGTCATGAAATATTATACAAAATGGGTGACCCCTGCGGACATTATGCTGAGTGAAATATCTCAGTCACAAAAGGGCAAACACTGCATAATACCACTGCTGTAAAACAGGACTGACAAGGGGGTTAGGGGGACACTAAGAAAAGAGGGGATAAATAATGACCACGGCATTGAAAGAGACAAGGGAGAGAACCGTATAAAATGAATATATGATTCGGTGTTATTGGTATGACAGAATACAGAATAAGAGCTGCACAGTAAAGTGGCTGAGGTGGGGAGGACTGTATAACAATGAAAGAACTTTTTTCCCCAAGAAAAAAGCAATCTGGGGAAGAGGGAGGGCAGGGAGGAAAATTGCAACAATGAATGAATGGGAATCCAAATTCTTTATAAACTTACAATAAAATCTCAATTAAAAACAACAACAACAAAAAATCCTCACCCCTAGACCAATAAACAACATTATGATAAATGGGGGGGGGGGAAGAGAAGATATAATGAAGTAAAAAGAGTTTAAAAGATTTCACAAGGCAGCTTGAGAAAATAAGGTGTTATAGCAACACATACAAAGAGCTGGAATTGGAACAAAAACAAATTCAAGCTTCAAGTTGCAAAACTGAAGGATACTATGGACAAAAATCTTGAATGATACGGAAAACATCAGATGATGAAAGGAATACATAGGTCTCTGTATCAAAGTTGCAAGGCAAGACTGGTCCTTGGAGAGGGGCATCAGGCTTGGGAGAGTGGAGGGACAGCGCATGAGAGGAAGATCCTTGATAAGGTGGATTGATTCAGTGACTGGGGTAATGGAAATAAGTGTGTCAGAGACAGTAAGAATTGCATGAGATAGAGCAGGGTTTAGGGCTGTTTTGCATAGGGTCACTATGAGTTGCAGATGACTCAACAGCACATAACAACAACAACTGTACCAAAAAGAATTGGTAGACACTGAAACATTTCCATTATCAAGAACTAACGGTAATGAATGAAGAAGTTCAAGGTGTACTGAAGGCATTTGGGGGGAAAATGGGTCACAGGAATTAAAGGAATACAAACTGACATGGTTAAACAACCAGATGTAGCCCTGGAGTGCTCACTAATCAATCACAAGAAATTTGGTAGATGGCTATCTGGCCAACTGACTGGAAAAGATTTCTATTTCCTTCTATTTTAAAAAACAAAAAACAAACACTAATCCAATAGAATGTGGAAATTATCCAACAATATTATCATAATATCATGTGCAAGTAAAATTTTGCTGAAGATTATTCAAAAACAACTCAACAGCCCTTTCTATGAAGATAGCACCAAAATTGAAGAAGGAAGCCCCTGCATTTCCCAAAATTGAAACCAAAGCAACTGCATTAAAGGCCAAGAAGGCAGTCCTGAAGGGCATCGACTGCCACACAAATAAATAAATACATACATACATAAATTTTTAAAAATCAGCACATCAGCCACCTTTCTGCAGCCTAAGACACTGAGACTCTGAAGGCAGCCCAAATACCCCTAGAAGAGAGACCCCAGGAGAAATAAGCTTGACCATTATGCCATCATCAAGTTTTCCTTGAGCCTGTATCAGTGATGCAGAAGACAGAGGATAACATCCAACTTGTGTTCATTGTGAATGTCAAGGCCAACAAGCACCAAATCAAAGAAAACATAAATGTAAAACCAAATCAAATGTAAAGAAGCTCTGTGGAATCGATGTGGCTCAGGACAACACCTTGATTAGGCCTGATTGAGAGAAGACCTATGTTCAGCTTGCTCCTGACTATGATGCTTTGGATGTTGCCAATAAAACTGAGATCATCTAAACTGAGACCAGCTGGCTAATATAAATAAAAATTTTTCTCAGCATCAAAAAAAAGGGAACCGGTACATTGACAGAGAACTGCCAAAACCTCAAGCTAGGTTCAAAAGAGGTTGTGGTGCACGGGATATCATTGCTATGTCAGATGGATCTTGACTAAAAGCAGAGAATTACAGAAAGATGTTTATTTGTGTTTAATTTGTTATTAAAAGGCATTTAACTGTGTTGATCTTAACAAATTTTTATAACAACAAGA
>NW_006399902.1:931044-940487 GCF_000299155.1 Elephantulus edwardii | reverse complement strand
CAGAATGCTCCCTGGAGTCAAGGATTCTGAAGCTTCGTCTGACATATTTTGGGCATGTTGCAAGGAGGGACTGGTCCTTGGAGAGGGACATCATGTTTGTCAGAGTGGAGGGGCATCGAAGGAGAGGAAGACCTTTGGTGTGATGGATCAGTTCTGTGACTGGAGACGTGGGAATAAGTGCATTTGAGATGGCTAGGTTGGCATAGGATAGAAGAGAGTATAGAGCTCTTGTACATGGGGTCCCTATGAGTCGCAAGCAACTCGATGGCACATAACAACAACAACAATACAAAACTTATACATGGACTGAGAAATTAATTGTCTCAACAGAACAAGGGAAGGAAATGTTAACCTATCTTGTGCCATCCCTGTGATCAGCTGCTATTCAGACCATATGGTCTGTAGGATTTTCTTAAGTAGATCACCAGGACTTTCTTGTTTTGAGTCTAGAAGCTTTGCTGAAACCCGTTTGCCATTATAGCAACATGGCTGCCTATGAATTACATTATGGAAGAATCAAATTCTAGTCTCTCACACAGAAGGAGAGAATTCTACCACTGATTCATCATATCCCCTTGACTACACACTTAGAAACTTATCTTGGGGGGGTGGGGCGGAACCTTGCCTTATGGTTGCAAAAAATGGAATCATTTCATTAAGGTCTATTTGTTAGACTATATGTTTTCAATTGCTGAGAGCACAAGAGAATTCAGATAATCATTTATCATAGCTACTTGATATTTAGTTTGTTTTTATAATAATTTAGCTAAATAAGTTGTTGATACATATTGAATTTGGTGCTACATTAAGCCTAGCCTCTGCCCTTAACTGGTGTTGTCTGAGTGCTCCCTGGATCCCTAAGCAACACTGTTGGGTTGCTAAAACACACAAGTATCACTTCCCGATTCTGACTCATAGTAACCCCTCGTGTGTTAGAGTAGCAGTGTGTTCCATGGTATTTTCAATACTGGGCTTTCACAGGTCAATGACCATGTCGTTTATCCCAGACACCTCTTGTTGTTAAGTGGTTAACTCAGCACGGTAACCATTTGCACTAGATACTACTAGCTTCTGACTATATTTCTGTCCTTCACCCTAGGCAACCTTCCATGGAACTGGTTAACACTGGATGTGGGGAACTGGAGGTAGGGGATAGAAAGAAAGAATTCACTTGTTACATACCCTCCTTTTATCTCACTCATTGATTTTTCTCTTTGTCCCCAGGCACCTGCTATCTAGAACAAGCTCTGTCTCTCCTCCTTTAATCCAATTTACTTAGTGTTAATAGTTATATTTGCATTTAACTCTGCAGTCAATGATGTGCCTAATATTAAAATGCCAGAACACCTGAGCCCTTGTACTTATTCATTGAAAGTGCCTTATTGCCCATCACTTGTTTTCCAGGTGACAAATTGAAGCTCAGAGAGAGTGAGTAGAGTGAGTAGCTTGTCCAAGGTTGCATAACTGCTAAGTGCTACCGGCCACCCCAAGGGGCTTTATAAAAACGGAGTAGTAGAGGAATCAGATCTCCTCCAAGGTTGATTCTTATGAAGCAGAAGCCAGATATACCCTTCTCTCTGATCTTTCTGTCAGTTCTAATAATACCAGTCACCCCTCCCACCACACTCTCCTTCAGTACTTCAGTACAGAACTCCCAAACAGTATTCACAATTATCAGGTTTATTAGAGAAGTAATGGATCACATTTAGGATCAGAAACACACAATGTAGAATGATTGCTCAAAACAGCCTCTTGTTGGCCACCGGTAAGTTACCCTCAGTCCCTCTATCCTTTGAGCCCTCAGATGTCTTGAACCAGTCTGGCTTCTGCCTCGCTGGACAATTGTTACAAAGCTCTTTAACATCCCTTAAAGTGTTCAGAGGCACCCTAGTAGGCCTGGAGACTAGTTCCATCAAGTTCCTAGAGGGATCTCTGCCTGCAAGTCTCCTCCCTCCAGGAACTCCATGAGCCAGAAATTCTACACAGCATCTCCCACAATTCTGCTGGTTCTGCTGCCAGTAATTCTATCACTACTTCTTGTTATATCTAACCATCTCCATCCAGTGTCACAGCTCTCCGTATCCTGGGTTTAGGAAGTTCCTAGCATGGGGATTCCACTCCCATCTCTGCTTCTTGGTAGTCGTCAAGTCCCCCCAGCACTCTGGAGTTGGTTCTTTTCTAAGGCGAGTCAATCAGCAAAATTGATCAATCCCCTCAAAATATGGTTCCATAAACCTTATTTACAACTGTCCCTTGGCAGTTCTCAATCACCTTGCTTGCATCAAACTCAAAACTCATTGTCATCAAGTAAGATGACTCATCTCCAGAAGGCTTTCTGAGGCTGCGAACGGCACAGAAGGATATAGCCCATCTCTCTCCCTCAGAGCTACTGCTGTATTCAAACCTCCAGAGAGATACCATCTTTGAGTCAGCAGCATAATTCTCTATGGACGATGTCACCAAAGCTCATTGTTGGCATAGTCTCATCCATTCATTTGGTGACCCTTAAAAGAAGATTACTACAAAGTTTCTATACAAAGGTTCTATCACACCAAAGGCTTCTAAAGCTTTTTCTTTGATGCTGATTTTCAAACTTTTCTGTTCAGAAGACCTCAGATGGAGGCAGAAGGAGAAAGTGGAAGCAGGAATCACCTGGGCAAGTAAGTAAAAGTCTTTTGACGTTTTAGAGTTTTTCTTTAAAAGTTACGTTGTTGTTACATGCCATAGAGTCAAGAATGACTCATAAGGACCCTATGAACAAAAAATCTGAACCTTGTCTTATCCTGCACCATCCTCACACTTCCTGATACGCAAGAGCCCATTGTGGTAGTCACTGTATCAATCCATCTTGCTGAGGGTCTTCCTTTCCTTCATCAATCCTCCACCCCTTCCAGCATCATGTCCTTCTCCAAGGAAAAGCCTCTCCTATAGACATGTCCAAAGTATGTGAGGCAAAGCCTCATCACCGTTACCTCCAAAGAGCACTTTGGTTGCACCTTCTCTGAGACATATTTGCTTGTTCTTTTGGCCGTCAATGGGATGTTCAGTGTTCCTCTCCAACACCACAGCTCAAAGGCATCAATTCTTCTTCTGACTACAGCCTGAATCAGATATGGTTTAGTCCTCAAATTGATATCATTACCCCTCATCTATTTGGAGACGTCACTAACTGCAGATTTTCCAAGTGCAAAGCATCTCCTTATTTCTGGAGTGTCAAGAAGCCAAAATGAAAGGAAAACCTGCCAAAGTTAAAGAGCTCAACAGAAGATTTCAAAGGGCAGCTCAGGAGGACAAAGAAAGGTATTAAAAGGGAATGTACTGAGAGCTGGAATTGGAAAATAAAAAGGGAAGAGCTCGCTCTGCATTTCTTAAGGTGAGAGAAATGAAAAACAAATTTAAGCCTTGAGTTGCAATATTGAAAGAGACTATGGGCGATGCACTGAATGACCCAGAAAGCTTCAAATGAAGATGGAGGGAATACACAGAACTTCTGAACCAGAAAGAACTGATTGACATTGAAAAATTTCAGGAAGTACCATATGACCAGTAGCCAATGGTAATAAAGAAGGAAGTGGAAGCTGCATTGAAGGCATTGGCAAAAAAATAAGGCCTCAGCAATCAATAGGATACCAGTTGACTTGTTTCAATTAACAGATTCAGCCTTGGATGTGCTTTCCAGTCTATGCCAGGAAATTTGGAGGATAGCTATCTGGCCAACAGATAGGAAGAGATCCATATTTCTTCCCGTTCCCAAGAAAGGTGATCCAATTGAATGTGAAAAAGTTATGTAGTACCTTAATGTATCTGTCTTGATGCTAATCAAAAACATGTTCTATTACTTGGTGTCTAGGGAGGAAGATGTTTGTATGCACAGGTCCTCAGCTTGCCTTGTGCTAGGAATCCCAGATCTGCCCACTCTGTTATCTCTAGCAGTAGGAGGAGATTGTGCTAGGCACTGAGACAGAGCTAATGATCTTCTGTTTAGAGGCTCAGCAAATTTGGTTTAGAGTGAGACTGGAGGACTAGGATGTCATCTGCCAGCACCTATAGCAACCAGAAAATCCAACCTAGAACATCAAAGAACATACCCTGAACTTTCATGGCTCCATATTACTGATGAGAAAACTGAGGATCAGAGAAAGACAACCTACCCAAAGTGATTCAGAAATTGGTAGTCAAATCAAGGTCCGTCGCAATGTAATGTTAGAGTTCTTGACTGTTGCTTCCATGGGTGTTGATTTCCAGGTAAAATGAAATCCTTGTCAGCTTCAATCATTTCTTATCACAATGTTGTTTATTGGTCCAGTTGTAAGGATTTTTGTTTTCTTTATGTTGAGGGAGGTGGGTTTATATCTCTGTAGCCGTGAACTGGGGGGGGGGGCATGCTGAGGTGTAATCCATACCAAAGGCTAGGTCTTTGATGAACATCTTTGATCTTCAAGTGTCGAACATCTTTGATCTTCAAGTGTCTCAATTCTTCATTTTCAACAAGTAAAGTTGTGTCATCTGCATATTGTGGGTTATTAAAGAGCCTTCCTCCAATCTTATGCCTTAGACTTCTTAATACTGTTTAGTTGTGGGTGTTTGGTTTTTATCACTAGCTCAATATACAAATTTAATAGGTACAGTGAAAGAATACAACCTTGATGCACTGTTTTGCTGATTTAAAATCATGCAATATCCCTTTGTCCTTTCCCAAACGATTGTCTTTTATTTTGTGTGCAGGATCTATACGAGCACAATTAAAAGTTTTGGAATTCACATTCTTTCTAATATTATCCATAATTTGTTATGGTCCCCACAGTCAGATACTTTTGTATAATCTATAAAACACAGGTAAACATCTTTCTGATATTCTTTGCTTTTAACCAAGATTCAGTAATGATATCCTTCATTCAACATCCTCTTCTGAAACCACCTTGATGTTTTGGCAGTTCCCTGTCAATGTCTCACTCCAACCATTTTTGTATTATCCTCAGCAATATTTTACCTGCATATGATATTAGCACTGTTCAACAATTTCTACATTTTGTTGGATCATCTTTCTCTTGGGATGGGAACAAATATGGATCTCTTCTGGTTGGTTGACCAGGCACTTGCTTTCCAAATTTCTTGGCATAGACTAGTCTGTGTGTCCAGGGTTATATCTATTTGCTGAAACATCTTAACAGGTATCCTATCTTGTCCTGGGCCGTAATTTTTGCCAATGCCTTCAGTTCAGGCTGCCCTTCTTCTTTCAGTATCATTGGTTCTTGATCATATGCCAGTTCACTATCTTTCAAACTTCTTGGCATAAATAAGTGGGCACCTCCAGTGCTGCATCTGTTTGCTGAAACATGTCTATTGGTGTTTCATTAATTCCTGGGCCCTTGGTGTTCTTACCAATCCCTTCAGTGTCACTTGAATTTCTTCCTTTATTGTCATTGGTTCTTAATCACATACTACTTCTTAAATTGGGGGGGTTTTTTGGACACAGTGATTGTGTATTCCTTCCACCTTCTTTGATGTTTCCTGCATTATTCAATATTTTGTCCATTGAATCCTTCAGTATTCCAAATCAGGGCTTGAATTTGTTTCCCAATTCTTTCCATTTTAGAAATGCTACACATTTTCCCCTTCTAGCTTTCTAATTCCAGGTAATCACGTATTTCATTATATATTTTGCTTTGTCTTTTCAAGTTGCCCTTTGAAATCTTCTGTTGAACTTTCTTACTTTACCATCTATTCTCTCTTCCATTTCTCTGTGTTCTAGAGAAAAATTCCATCTTTTCTGACATTTTTTGTTCTTTTTCTCTCCTGTCTTTTGATGAACTTTTGCTTTCTTCAGATCTGACTTTTTAATGTCATCCCACAGTTCTTTTGGGCTTCAGTCACTAGTGTTCAATGTGACAAATCTATTTCATGATGGTATTTCAATTCAAGCAGAATATGATCAAAGTCTTATTTTGGCTCGTGTGGATTTAGTTTCACTTTCTTCAACTTCAACTTGAACTTTCATAGTCTTACAGTTTGCTATTTTTTTTTTCTTGTTGTGTACCATCAAATTGGATCTAACTGGTACAGAGGGAGATTGCCCCTCCTTCTCCAGCAGAGCATCTGGTGGATTCAAACTGCATGCCTTTGGGATTGTAGTGCAGCTTCTTACCACTCAATCACCAGCTCCCTATTGTCTTACAATTTGAACTTGAGCAATTGATGGCTTGTTTCATAGTCATCCCCAGCCTTGTTCTGGCTAAGTATATTGAGCTTCTTAATTCTCAAGAAATTAAACTACATATTGCCTTAGGCCACATACCTCCTCATAAAGCTCAGCCTCCTGAATGATCTGTTCTGTGTATGGATTGAAAATGTATGAGAGGACATATCCCTGACACACTCTTTTCCTGGTTTTGAACCAGGCAGTGTTTCCTTGGTCTGTTCTGAGGACTGCATCTTGGTCCAAGTATAGGTTTCTCATGAGCACATTCAAGTGTTCTAGGATTCCCATTTTCCTTAAGGTTAGCCACAATTTATTGTGATCCACACAGTCAAATACCTTTGCAGAGTCAATGAAACTCAGTCAATGAGGAAGAATGTGGCATCAGGATTGGAGGAAGACTCATACACAACCTAGGTTATGCAGATGACATAACTTTGCTTGCTGAAACTGAGGAAGACCTGAAGCACTTGCTGCAGAAGGTCAAGAACTATAGTCTTCAATATTATTTGAAGCCCAACATCAAGAAGACAAAGATTCTCACCAGTGGGCCATTCGGAAGCACCATGATAGATGGAGAATAGATTGAAGTTGATAACAATTAGAGCTTGTTCAGCTCCACAATCAACACTCTTGGCACCAGCAGTCAGAAAAGAAATAAAAACTGCACTGGGAAAATCCACTGTCAGAGACCTCCCCAGAGTACTGAGAAGCAGCAGTGTGAGCCTAGAGACTAAGGTGCACCTGATCCAGGCCATGGTCTTTGCAATTACTTGTTATGCATCCCAGAACTGGGCAATGACTAGGAGGACAGAAAAAGAACCCATGCCTTTGAGTTGTGCTGCTGGAGAAGAGTCTTGAACATACATACCATGGACTGCCAAGAAAACAAATAGGTCTGTTTTGGAGATAGTAAAACCAAGTTTTTCCTTGAAGGCTAGAATTTTGAAGCTCTGTCTCACATACTTGGGGCATGTGGCCAGGGCAACCAATCCTTGGAGAAAGACATCATTGGGGCATGTGGCCAGGGCGACCAATCCTTGGAGAAAGACATCATGCTCGGAAAAGTGGAGGGATAGGAGAGAAAGACCCAGATGAAATGGATTAATACAGTAACTAGGGCAATAAGGGTAGGTGTGTAGGAGTCAGTGAGTCTGGCTCAAGATAAGGAAGGCTTCAGAGCTGGTGTAAACAGGGCCACTATGAGTTGCCAGCAACTCAAAAGGCACATAACAACAACAATGGCATTATACATATCTGCTACAAAATGTCTTTAAAATACTAAAGAGCAAAGATGTCACTTTGAAAATTAGGTGCCCCTGATACAAGTCATGGTATTTTTCAGTCACCTCATATGCACATGAAAGTTGGATAATGATTGAGGAAGATCAAAGAATTATTAAAGCCTTTGAATTAAGATGCTGGTGAAAATATTGAATATACCATAGACTGGCAAAAGAACAAATAACTCTGTATTGGAAGAAATGCAGCAGACTGATGGTTGAGGTGAAGATATATAGACTTCATCGTATACACTTTGGGCATGTCATCAGGAGGGACTAGTCCTTGAGATGGGCATCACGCTTGGCAAAGTAGAGAGCAAAAAAGAAGCAAATCCTCTATGATGGATTGTTACAGTGGCTACAACAATGGGCCCCAGCACAGCAGTGATTGTGCAGGACCAGGTAGTGTTTTGTTCCCTTATACATAAAGTTACTTTAAATGAATCAACTTAACTGCACATCACAGCAAGTAGGCTCCAAGTATTGTCTTCTGGTAACCAACCCAGGAATCTCCCTAATGGAATTGAGTGGGTGGAGGACACACTCCCTGGTGTCTTGGGCCGTACAAAGGTCCTTGCCGACTCTAGTGATCTCAGTGTTGCTGAACAGCGATGAGTTATGAGTCCAGTTATTTAGGAGCTTTTGGATCAGGTGGGAAGGGGGAAAGGTGAGCAAGGCCACTCCTCAGCCCTGCTCACCTGTGTGACCCTGGACAGTACCTGGCTCTTGGGTCTGGGCCTCATCAGTCCTAAGAACGGAATGACAGTGAAGACTCTGTAGGGTTATGTGTGGTAAGTTATGCATGAGATAAGGCAGTACGTGCCCAGCACAGAGTGACTGCTCTGCACAGATCACCTGTTACTGTACTTATCACTATGATGATCGCTGTCATGCTCGGTCCTGGAAGTGGATGCTGGTGGATGAAGGGTCCAGATAGACCTTTAGAGCAAACTAACAGTTCATCCAGTTGGGGTCCAGGGAAGCTTTATGAAGGCCACATCTGAGCTGGACACTAAAGTGCAAGCAAGCAAAGACAAAGATTCTCCAGTATTGGGTGGAGAGAGGACAGACAGGTGGGAAAAGCCAGCAAAGATGATCAGCCTGAGTCTGAGCTGTCCCAGGGTTCACAGCAGCACAAGGAGACAGGAGCTCTGTTCTCAACTCACTTGGGAGGAAACTAAGGATCAGAGTGAAGGAGTTCAGGTATAAAGTCTGGATTTGAGTCTTTGATCTCGTTGTTCTGCTCTGAGAAACATCCATTACCACCAACAAGACAGTGTGAACAGTCTACTAGGTCCCATGGGTAGGGGCTTATGTAAACTTTAGGGAAAGAGAAAGACTGATTTTCCAATTAGCTCCCAATCCATAGCTGCCAAGGAAGAAAAAAGACCTAAACAATCAAGAAATTAAATCAAATGAGTTTCTGGATGCTGAGTAAAGGTCTTCCCCGCCCACGTACTTCTTCCACATGTCTCTTGGGAAGGGATGATAAATGAGCTCATGTGTCTGTGTTCAACCACTGGCCCTTTTGACCATTCCCACATCTCTGCAGTCTACAGAGAAGTTCAAGCTGGCTTTAGAAGATGTAGCAGCACCAGGGATATCAATGCTGATGTCAAATAGATACTGGCTAAAGGTAAAGAATACCAGAAGAATGCCTATTTGTATTTTATTAACTATGCAAAGGCATTTGACTGTGTAGCTCACAACAAATTGTGACTAACGTTGAGAATAATGGGAACCCCAGAACACTTAATTGTGCTCAGACAGAATCTATACCTAGACCAAGAAGCTATTGTTCAAATGCAACACGGGAACACTACATAGTTTAAAATCAGAAAGGGTATGTGTCAGGGTTGTATCCTTTTTCCATATCTATCCAATCTGTATGTTGTTGTTGTTGTTGTTGTTGTTGTTGTTGTTGTTGTTGTTATGTGCCGTCGAGTTGCTTGCAACTCATAGCG
>NW_006399902.1:929762-930944 GCF_000299155.1 Elephantulus edwardii | reverse complement strand
GCTGATTCTTCCACCAATCCTGATGCCACATCCCAGCATCTCGGATGATCTGTTCTGCATACAGATTGAAAAGGTATGGAGACAGAATACATCCCTGAGGAACCCCCTTCTTGATTTTGAACCATGTAGTGTCTCCTTACTCTGTTCTGACAACTGTCTCTTGGTCCAAGTATAAATTTCGCATTAGCATTATCAAATGTTCTGGGATTCCCATTCATCTCAGAGTCAGCCACAGCTTGTTGTGATCCACACAAAAAAGTCAAAAGCCTTTGCATAGTCAATGCAGCCAGCACAGATAGACATTCTTCTGGTATTCTTTGCTTTCTGCTAAGATCCATCTGACATTAGCTATAATATCCCTAGTACTACAACCTCTTCTAAATCCAGCCTGCACATCTGGCAGTTCTCTGTTGACATATTGTTCCAAACATTTTTGAATAATTTTCAGCAGAATCCTCCTTGCATGTGATATCAATGATATTGTTCGATAATTTCCACACTCTGTTGGGTCACCTTTCTTTGGAATGGGAACAAATATCAATCTTTTCCAGTCAGTGAGCCAGCTGGCTGTTCTCCAGATTTCTTGGCACAACTTAGTGAGCACATTCAGGCCAGTGTCTGTTTGTTGAAATATGTCAATTGGTATGCCGTCAACTCCTGGCGCCTTGTTTTTTGCCAATTCTTTCAGAGCAATTTGAATTTCCTCTTTCATCACCATAAAGTCTTGCTCATATGTCATTTCATGAAATTCTTCTGTGTCAGCCAATTCCTTCTGATACAGTGACTCTGTGTATTCCTTCCATCTTCTCTTAATACTTTCTGGATCATTTAATATACTGCCCAAAGTCTCCTTAAGTATTGCCACCCGTGGTTTGAATTTTTCAGCTCCTTTAGCTTAAGAAACGCTGAGCGAGTTCGTCCCTTTTGATTTTCTGACTCCAGCTCTTTGCACATTTCATTATAGTATCTTGTTTTATCGTCCCGGGCTGCCTTTTGAAATTTTCGGTTTAGCTCTTTGATTTCTTGGTTTCTTCCTTTAGCTTTGGCTTCTCGGTGCTCTAATGCAATATTCAGAATCTCATCTGACATCCATCTTGGTCTTTTCTTCTTTTTCATCCTTTGTAACGATCTTTTGCACTCTTCATGTATGATTTTCTTGATATCCTCCCAGAGCTCATTTGG
>NW_006399902.1:906417-927172 GCF_000299155.1 Elephantulus edwardii | reverse complement strand
CATTAGCACAATTAAATGTTCTGGGATTCCCATTCTTCTCAGAGTCAGCCACAGTTTGTTATGATCCACACAGTCAAACGCCTTTGCATAATCAATGGAACACAGATATATATTCTTCTGGTATTCCCTGCTTTCAGCTAAGATCAATCTGTATACTGAGCAAATAATTCATAAAACTAGACTCTATGAAGAAGAATGTAGCATCAGGATTGGAGGAAGACTCATCAACAACATGCATTATGCAGATGACACAACTTAGCCTGCCAAAAAATGAAGAGAATATGAAACACTTGTTGTAGAAGATCAAGGACTATAACCCTTGGTATGGATTACATCTCAACATCAAGAAAACAAAGGTCCTCACCACAAGCTCAACAGTCAACATTATAATAGATGGAGAAAGGATTGAAACTGTCTGTTATTTCATCTTGCTTACATCAACAATCAACATCTGTGGTTAGGAAATTAGATGAACTGGGCAAGTCTGTTATCAAGGGCCTCTCCAAAATGCTGAAGAGCAATGATGTCAGTTTGAAGACTAAGCTGCACCTGATTCAGACCATGGCCTCCTCAATCTCTATGTATTTGAGAGCTAGACAATGAATAAGGATGACAGAAGAACTGATGTCTTTGAGTTGTGGTGCTGCAGAAGAATCATGAATATCCCATAGACTGCCAAAACTACAAACAGATATGTCTTGGGGAAAGTGCATCCAGAATGGACCTTGGAGGCAAAGATGGTGAAGTTTTCTCTTTCATACTTTGGACATGTTACTAGACAAGACTATTCTTTGGAAAGGGCCATGATGCTTGGAAAGATGAGGTCAGTGGGGAGCACTGGTAGCCTAGTGGCAACAAGCTGCACTGCTATCCTGAAAGATTAGGTCAGTAAAAGATAGGAAGACTCCCAATGAGATAGATTGACATGGTGACTTCAGTAATGGGCTCTAGTGTGTCAGAGATGACAAGGATGACATAGGTTAGGGCAGGGTTCAGGTAGGCTGTTCGTAGGATCGCTGTAAGTAGTACTCAACAGCACTTAACACCAACAACATCTAGGAGTTCTGGTAGCCTAGTGGTAAGAAGCTGCACCATGGGGAGAGGGGAGGTGAAGAAAGTAGAAAAAAAAATCCAGTGGGAATCTGAAAAGTCAGGGTAATAATGGGCATAGATCAATGGTGATTAATTTTTTAAGAAACAATGTATGAAATGATTGTATGACACACAACATGAAGGGATAAAATTTGGAAAACAAAAAAGTAACAGCTGTATTGCAGTCCCAAAGACACACAGTCCTAATCCACCAGTTGCTCTGCAGAAAGATGGGCAATCTCTTCCTGCACAACTGCTTCTAAAAACCCACTGGAGGGTCAGCCTCAGATCGGTTCCAACTTGATAGCACACAACAACTGTCTGTCTGAGCTTGTGCATGGTGCTGAGAATCTGAGGTTGAATAGGATGAATACCACCATTTCCTCATGGACCAGCGGCGGAGTCACCCGTGAAGCCAGCAGGGACTACCCAGGACTAAGTGCTGTAATGGGGAAATGTGGGTTCCATTTGAACAGTGGCAGAAGGCTTATATACAATAAACCAGGCAACGGCTGAGCCAGATACTAAAGGGGTCTGAGTTTCACATTATCAGGACTTTGGACTTGTCTGAGAGCAGTGAGGAATCGTGGGAAGGTTTTAACCAGTAGAGTGTTGTGACCAGCTTGATGTTGAGTCTTCACTCCAGCTTCTGGAGAAAGAACTAATTGAAGGGGAGCAGTGCAGTGAGTGGGAAGGACGGATAGGCACTTTTGCATCCTGCTTGGGAAAGATGAACCCAGGTTTGCAAAACTTCTGGCACAGAAGTGGGCACACCCTAAGCAGCTAACGTGAGGCAGAGAATAGCAACCACACTTCCCAAAACACCCGCTCTCCTACAAATCTCAGATCAAATTTTTCCTCTGAATGACCCACCCTCGCCACCCCACTTAAGACTACAGCCCCTCCCCCAGCTCTTCCAACTCCCCTAATCCTACTTCCATCATCTTCACATACAGAGTATAACTTGTTTATTGATTGTGCACATTGTTCATTGTCTGTCACTCGGGCACATCTAGCCCTCCCTCTGTGATATCGTGGTTCAGTTCTAGACTATCACAATGAAGTGATCACACAATAAAGCGAGTTACATCAATGTTACGGTTTCCTAATGCACATAAAAGCTATGTTCACACAATACTGTACTCTATTAAGTGTGAAATAGCACTGTGGGGAAGTTGAAATATTGTGAGAATTGTCAAAATGTGACACAGAGACATGACATGAGAACACGCCGTTGGGGAAGTGGTGCTGGTAGGCTTGCTCCATGCAGAGTTGTCACATATTTCCCTTTGTAAGAAAACAATTTCTGCAAAATGCACTAAAATGAGGTGTGCTTCTAAATTCAGACTTCGAGGCAGCAAAGACTTTATTGTGATGTGTTACTTGAGACATCAACAGCGCCTGGCACACAGTAAGTACTCAAGAAACAGTTGTTGAATGAAGAATGAATTCTTAGAGCTAGACACCAGTACAATCACCACCCACCCTCCAAACAGTGACCTAAGCACAGCCCAGGAAAGGGTGGTAGTCAGGGGTAGAAGATATTTGGGGCTCAGGGGGGCAATGTACTTGAAGAACGGGCATGTGGTCAAGCTGAAAACAGGTATATAGTGGATGGTGGTGGTGGGTTGAGAGAGACACTAGCTCTAAGTCAAGACCAGATAAGGGTATATGCAGGAGGGCCAGGAAAAGACCCCTTGCTCTCCTAGGGAGTGTTCATCCACCCTGTGCCAGGAACTGGGGTGAAAGGGTCTCTTCCCGCCGAGCACTGGGAGCTCAGGCTCTGGCACAATCTTACCGATCTTCACCACCTCCCACTCTGTATCGTCTCTCTCATCTGGCATGTTCAAGACATGAGGGAGGACTAGAGGTGGTGACCTTATCCCCTGTGATAGAGTCCCAGAGGGTTCAGTCTAGCTAAGTATTCAGGGAGCTCTCACACTCCCAGCCCCTGCTGCCCAGAAAAGTTCAGAGCACACCCTGGTACACACAGCAGGTTATTTTTCAGATTCCCCCTTCCTGGTGGGATGGGTTCTATGTGGGAGGTCAGAAGACCAGCCCATTTATCCCACTTTCTCTCTCCCAAGTCCCTGTACCATCAGATATGCTGATATTTCCACCTCAGTTTCCCCATCAGTATAATGAGCACAGAAGGCCAACTTTACATCCTTTGCGCCTGCACACCCTCTCTGAGCTTCAGCTCACTCCGAGCAGCAATACGTGTTTTGGACAGAACAGAGTGAACCTCCTGCTTCCTCCTTTCTGGGATAGAAGTTATTTCGGTTACGTACCGTCAACCCTCCGAAAGGTTTTCAGAGGCAGTAAATCAGTCACATGAGAGACAATCGTCTTCTCCCCCAGAGCAGCTGGTGAATTTGAACCACATGCCTTCGGGTTAGCAGTGCCACTCCTTACTCCTTGGCCACCAGGGGTAGAAGATGCATAAGGTGGAAGGGAACTCAGGTTTACTGAGCACATCTTATGTTATCTTTGACAGGTCTGGGAAGTATTCCCATTTTACACGTAAGGAAATTGAGTCTCAGAGATGTGAAGCAACTTACCCAGCAATACAAAGCCAGTGGGTGGCAGAGTGTGAATTTAAGCCCAACTGTCCCTGAGACCAAAGCTACTGTCCTCTTGTCCCTATCTCCATGTCACATGGGGAACAGGACCCCCCCCTTATTACCCAAAGTCCTGCCTCCTTATCCATCACCCCCTCTACTGACTGCTCACGGTGGTAGAACTAAATTCTTTTCTGCCAGCTCCATCTGGATCAGCGGCCTCGCTGTGGTAAACATTCCCCTTCCTCTGACTGAATCTCCAGACCTGGACGACTTTGCAAACGGAGCTTAGGAATCTGCTGTTTGGAGTCTGCTTGCTTTGAAACCCTCAGTTCTCTTTCCTGAAGAACACTGCTGAAGAGGGTCCTGTTTAAAAGTCATGGGGCAGGTCTTGTCAGTTTGTACTGTAGTACTTTCCATGCTTCTGTTATGCTGCAAACTCTCCCACCAGTGTTTTAAGAATCAACAGAGTCACCCATCATGAACAGATTTCAGTGAAGTTTGTATACAAAGATAGACCAGGAACAAAGACCTGGCTAATTAACTCCACTGGGTCAATTAGGTTTGATTCCGTAACTACCACAATGGACTTGAGTACAATAGGATGGCGTAAGGTAGAACAAGCTTCCTATCTGTTGTTCAGAGGGTTACTGTGAGTCTTAACCGGCTGGTCTGAGTGCAGTGGAGGCCACAACTAATTGATCACAGCCAGTTACTATGAGTCACAATCAGATAGGCAGCACCTAACAACAACAGCATCTAGTTCCAATATCAACCAATAAAAACCTTATATAACAGAACGTTGTCCAACTTTCTTGCTTTGGGACATATCAGGAATGATGAGGAGAATATGTGTTTGATGAAGTAGAGAACCAGCGAGGATACGGGAGATCCTCTGTGAGACGGAGGGCACTGTAGCTGCAACAATGAACTTAAATATGTTAAGAATCAAGATGATGTAACACTTTGTCCTATTGTACAGAAATCCACCATGAGTCAGTCAGTTTGACAGCAGCTGTCTGTCTAAGGCAGGCCAGGGAGACTTAACCAGTCATGGATGGCTGTTGGATCTCTGCTCCTGCTCTGAGCCAGGGCTTTCAGGGGCTCCCACCAGGTTGCCCCTAATGTGATGACCCTAATTTAGAAATGGCAAGTGGGAAAGGAACCCTAGTTTGAGAGTTCGACTCCTACCTCTTCCAACACTGTAAAAAATTACCATAGACAAATCAAATTGTTTTCCTGGTCTCAATTTCCTTGGGCACTGGTCCCAAGGAGATCATCATTGTTACCAAGGTGGTAGATGATGGTGTGTAGGTCTCATTTTCCTCAGCTGTGAAATGGGATGATAGTAATTACCTGGCAGAGCCGGTGAGAGGATATATAGACTATTTCTGGTTCATTTGTTAATTCATTTCAGTATTCACTGAACGTTTACCATAAGTCCTGGAGATATACCCAGATTCTAGAACATGGCCCTGAACATAAGCCCTGCAATGATGTGACAGATGCTGTGACATGGGGACATATATGCTGTGAAAGGGATACAAAACACAGTCAGAGAAGGAAGTTATAATGAAGAGGGGACAACACTTTAAACAAAATAGCCAGAAAAGACACCCCACCACCACTAGGGGAGGCGACAGTCGATCAGAGACTTGGTGGGAGCGCAAGTGATCTGAAGTCCTTTATTTCTTACCTGGCCCCCTGTGTCCTTCCAGATGTTGAATGTCCACTCAGAGCCCCATGTCCTGGAGAATGCCAGGTTGGGTGGGAGCAGGGCTCAGCCTCAGAAATCCATCAGGCCCAAGTTCAAGTCCGCAATCCCTACCCACCTGCTATGAGATCTTTTATAGTTGCTCCCCTTTTTGAGCCTCCGCCTTCTCATCTGTAAAATGGGATGCTTGCCCTCATCTCAGGTTTTGGGGAGACTATACCAAAAACCTGCCCCTAGCACGTAGCAGAGCCTGCTCCACAGAGTAAGTAGTAAGTAAGGCAGGTCCCAAATCAAATAGCCTTCCCTGGGTGGTCAACAAGGCTGGGATATTTCTCAAGAAAATAGACTGAAAGAATCAGCTGGTTGCTCAGAGCTTTTTAAGGATGTTCCTTGTTTGGCAGGAAATATGTATGTAAGGAATCAAGGCTTCCTTTAGAGGTTTGAGCAGGTTATTTTCATCCTTGACACTCAGTCTCTCCATCTGAGGAACGGGTACGTAACACCACCTGAGCCCCTAGGATGACTTGACCATCTAGAGCCTACTTTGTAGTAGTGCTTTCACTACAGACACAAGACAGAACCTTTACTCCCAGAAGGCTGCTGGGCCCAGAGCCTCCCAGGTAAGAGCTGCTGGAAAAGTGTGGGTGCCAAGTGACTTCCAGGTATGGGTTGGGAACAGACTTGACTAGAAGAGGTTCACCAGAAAGTAGAAATCAGAGGACATGTCCTAAAGGAGCCATGAACCGCAACCCAGAAAACCAGCTTGGCCCCCACAAAGGGGAGCAGTAAGGAGAGAGTACCTGGGCTCAAATTTCAGAACCACCAATAATGATTGAGTGCTCTCTAACCTCAGTTTCCTCAATTGTAAAGTGGTGGGATAACAATAGTACTCACCTTACAGAGTTGTGTGGCTTGAAAGCATTAGCATGCTTTGAAAAGCATACACGAAAATACTAACTATAAATGGTGAAACAATAAGTAGAAAAACAATAATCTTGACTTAATCTTTATAGAATGGTATCAACAAGAAAATAATTCTATCCTCTCACTACCGTATCACCCAGAGATGGGCCATAGTTACTACTGCATCCACATTTTAGGGTGTATCTTGCTTGACTTTTTCTCCCTATTTTTTTAACAACAAAAATTCCTCCTAGATTATACTAAACCAATGATTTTGAAAACCTGTCTTTTCTATTTAAGAATGTATAGATTTCCACCATCATGTTACGTGTTTCCTTCTGTAGCTGAAGACCTACTGTGTGTGCTTGGCACACAATGATGGGACAGAAGGGGACAGAATGAGGTCTCTGCCTTCATTTAATCTTGAAGTCAATGTGGGCCCTTCTTAAGTTGTTTCTGTACGACAAACTTACTGCATAGAACTGAACTTCTGAGTCAGTGGTGGGCATGTTTTTATAGCTTTCAATATATAGTGTTAAATCACCCTCCAGACGCTACCAATTAATGCTCCTAACCGCCAGGCAGTGTTAAAGGATAGGCCCAGTCTCCACTCACTGGGATAAGTTAAAGAGAGTGGCAGCTGTGCCGGCCAGGCTGCAGGCCTCAGAAGGGCCAGGCACAGAGTCCTCTGGTCTGTGCTGGGCTTCTGACCACCTCCTGCTACTAACTCCATTTGATAAAGGGTGAATCCTGGCCCTGGATAGTATGAGATGACCACACACACACACAACGCTCAGCATTTGACAGGTGAGATTAGCAGCGATCCATTATTTGCCTACACTTAGGGCCACGCAAACGCTCTGCTCTGGGGCAGGGTGAACAAGCATGGGCTTGGGGAGGCAGACTTTGTCGTAACTAGAGGATGTGCTGGGCCAGGGTTCTTGTGGGAGGATATGATTGGTTTACTGGGAAAATCAGGTAGACTGGTAGAGGAAACTCTGTGGGCCTAGTCCATAGAGTATTTAACTGAAAAAGCTGTAACTCCTGGAATTTAGAACTCACCAGCTGCTCCTTATGAGCCCTTTATAGCCTATAAGTCAGAGTCTCAGAACTCCTATAAATTAGAATCACTCTACATCAGTGAGAGGATTAAATGTGGGCCAAAGGAGAGATTGCTATGTGCCGTGGAGGTGGAATTGACTCATAGCCGACCCTCCGGCAGGTTTTTGGAGGTAGTAAATGACATAGGAAGAAGCTGGCCATCTTTCTCCCAAGGAGCAGCTGAGATTTAGAGCTGTGTTCCTTTGGGTTGGCAGTGCAGCTCTCTACACTTGGCCACAAGAGCTCCCCCACAGGGAGATTAGGTCCATCAGATAGGCATATCTGGTCCAAGTGACAGGGGAACTAGCTTGTGGGAGTTTTTCCTCAAGACAGGTGCGGGGGTACACCTGGTGTGAGCAGAGGAACTCGGATAAAGACATCTGGAGCTCTGCGAAGGTCAAAGATGTCAAGGTAGTAATTGAAATTTCAAGTCTTACAACTGGCTGCTTTTACCATCCTTGGCATTTGCTGAAATGGCACGGGCTCAATACTAAAAGCAGAACCATAATCACTAGGAGAGAGAAGACAGGTGTGTCCCAGCTCCGTCTTCAGCCCTCTGACACTCTCACACCCTCCCAATTCAGCTTGCAGCTGCTCCACCAAAACAACCCAGTTCTACGAGCAGAAGAGAGGCCTGGGACCGAGGGCACCGTGTGGCCACAGGCTCGAGCTTGGGGCTGCATTTGAGCCTCAGCTCTGCCCCTCATCAGGTGAGTGCCATAGAGCCAAGAGTCCTGCCTCTGTCCCTCAGTCTCCTCCTCTGTAGGATAGGTTAATAATAATGACACCTACTGCTTGGTGTCTTCACATCTTAATCTGCCTCCATTCCCTTCTGATCTGTAAGGAAATCAAGTGCTGGACCTGCTGTCTACATTGACTATATCTATAGAGTATATCCAAGTTCTTGTGGCCCAGTGGGTAAGGAATTGCACTGTTAACCCAAAGGCAAGTGATTCAAATCCACTAGCTGCTCTTTAGGAAAATGATGGGCAATCTGCTTTAGTGCAATGCACAGCTTCTGAAAGCCTGCTGGAGGATCAGGCATGCACTGGTTCCAACTCGATGGCATTGAGAGGTTTTTAAGCATAAAACAATGCTGTTAGGAAAGGCTGTAGCATGCAGTAACTGTGCAGTACACACGTAGTGTCTGAGGCCTGACCATCTGAGTTCAGATCACAACTCTGCTGCTTACAGACCTTACGACCTTTGAGAAGCTCATTTATCTCCCTGGGGCTCACCTGTAGCACCTGGGACATCATCTGGGACAGGGCCTAATATACAATGGCTGTGGCAGGTGAGATTGTCATTTCTGATGACACTGTACTCAGATGACACTGGATTCCTTTCCCTTCTGCCTGGGGCCTGGCCTTTGGATGCCTAATTTCCTACCCATATTGAATAGTATGGGGTAGTTAGTTGTGTAGAACCATCAGGTAAAAATCATATATGTATACACTCTAGTCTAGAGACTAAGGAATACCTGATCCAGGCCATGGTCTTTGCAATTACTTGCTATGCATCCAAGAGCTAGACAATAACTAAGGATGATAGAAGAAGAACCTTTGAGTTGTGGAGCTGGACAAGAATGTTGAACATAATGTGGACTGGTAGGATAACAAATAGGTCTGTCCTGGGGTGGGTGAGACTGGGCTGTTTCCTGGAGGCAAAGATTTTTTATCTGCCTCACATACTTTGAGCATGTGGCCAGAAAGGACCAGTCCTTGGAGAGGGACATCATGCTTGGAAGAGTGCAGGAACAGTGCAAGAGAGGAAGACCCAGGATGAAATGGATTAACTCGGTAACTGGAGAAATGGGATTAAGTCTGTCAGAGATGATGAGAGTGGCTCTGCATAGGACAGATTTCAGAGCTAATACACATAGGGTTGCTATGAGTTGTAGGCAACTCGATGGCACATAACAGCAACAATGTGTACATGCACACATGTGCGCACAGTCACAGTATTGGTCACCCCAGCATTGCTCAGGAAAATAGCAAACTGTCTGGACAAGTCTCTCTCCTGCTGCCCATCTGCAAGGAGTTGTCCCAGCGAGAAACTTGATTACAAATCCATGCCCACAATTCATCACACTTTCCCTGGAACTCCTGATGTGATGTAGCAGGTGGGGCTGAGAAACTTCCATCTGCTGGGTCCACCCACCACATCTGGATCTACGAGTTGGATCTTCCCAAAAGCAGTCCCTCAGGCGTCCCACTGTCCCTGCCTTAATTTTTACTGTTTCATAATTGTTGATTTCTTTCTGGTGCCACACCCACCCACCCACTCATCCCCAGCAAGAGAGAATTTTGAGGAGGCCTCATTGCTTTTAAGTAAGACAAGCTAAATGAAGCCTCCTAATTTGATGAAAACCTACAGAACTATTTTCACCAACTGGATAATAGATAGACAGGAACTTAATTTGATTTAGATCCATGTGCACAGAAGGAAAACGAAAGGGAAATATGCAGTAGTACTAACAGTGGTCATCCCTAGGGAGTGGGATTATGGGTAGCTGCTGCTGTCATCTTTTATACTTTCTCAAATTTTCCCTAACAGACATGTGTCACTCTCAGAATCATTTCAAAGCCAGTGTTCTTCATTAAAAACAAGCTTTGCTGTCTGTGTTTCTCTCCACTGATTCACATGCACTTGTCTCCACCAGGTGATAGTGAGCAGGTGTGGTGTGCAAGACCAACCATGGGATGTTGGGACTGGGCTTGCATTGAGATTGGTTTGCAAGTGAGTCATTTCTCAGAAAGGCATGTACTTAGTACCTTTCTCTGCATGCCTTTGCAGCCTCCTTGTCCATAGGCCTCAGCATGGGTCCTGGACAGCTGCAGCTATACTTGCCATGACGGCTATGACTGGCCACCATGAGGTGGCCACCATGGGCCTACCCCTCTTCTGGGCTCTGAAGAAATGACCACACTTCTGATAAAAATGAGCCTGTTGGATGAATGAGGAGCGTCAGGCAGGTGATGTCACAAGGGCAGAGGATCATGGCTAAGATGTATAGAGTCAGGATGATACTGACCAGTGGGACACCAAAGCCTGATGCACACTTTTAAAACAAGAGCCCTTGCCTTCCCTCAAGGGGTGTCTTTCTTCAAAGTTGGACTTAACTCCAACCCTCAGGTGACCTCTCCTGTTTAAAGTTCCAGGCATAGAGCCCAGAACCCAGACTTCCCGGGCTCATCTGAAAGGGTTGAGATGGGGAGAGAAGGGGTCCTGCTGAGGATCACAGGGCTTTCTTTCCTCCAGGTCTGGGGCTCAGGTCAAGTAGCAATGGAGTGAGAGGTGGAAGAACTAGGTTGCACTTTTACTGTTTTCTCAGGATACAGGTTAAGAAGGAGGGAAATTGCAGCTCACTCAGAGGCTGAGGGACCTTCATAAAATCAGAAGCTGACATTTCTGTTCGACTGGTTTCCATCCTAGCTAGCTGAGCTCTTCGGTCTGTTCTCAAGAAGTTGGGGAAATCAAGAGAGAGGCATCCCATTCTGACTCAATTCT
This sequence comes from Elephantulus edwardii, assembly GCF_000299155.1. Classification (NCBI taxonomy): domain Eukaryota; kingdom Metazoa; phylum Chordata; class Mammalia; order Macroscelidea; family Macroscelididae; genus Elephantulus; species Elephantulus edwardii. The sequence goes on along the minus strand of NW_006399902.1, from coordinate 916,291 downwards.
ATTATTAGCAAAAAGTTTACAGTGACCATCACCTGCAGAGTGGGTGTTCTCTGAAGGCTTTGGGGACTAAATAAAAAGCATAAAAACTCTCATTGATGGAAGGACACAGTGGATGCCTGTTTAAACTCTCTATACAACCATTGTGGGGGGACGGATTATTGTCTCCACTTTGAGGACCAAGAAACTGAGGCTCAGAGGGGACATGATGTGGTCAGTCCATGTCATCAGCAGAGCCAGACTCCATCTCGTCCATTTGTCACCAGAAACACCTGCAGTTCACCACCACCTTCAAGCTGTGGTATCCTACAGGTGAGCCAAGAATGGACCAGGATTTCCACTATATGGACTGAAATGAGGCCAGGGGGCATGAGCGACCTGTCTGGAAAACCATAGCCTGTTTGTGGCAGGGCTCTCTCTAAGGCCCAGAGCACCAGCTTTTCATCTGAAACACAAGAAATAAGGATGGGATGGATTTCATCATGATCAGTCCTGGTGCCAAGCCCCAGGTTGTTTAAGATGCACCTGGGGAGATATGACCCTTTATATGAAGGTTCCCAGGCTGCACCCACAGATTCTGATGTGTAAATCTTAGGGAGATTCACTACTGACCCAGCTGATGTCTCTCTAGTTGTTCAAACCCACCAGTGGCTCTGAGAGAGAGAGCTGAGCAATGTCATCCTGTGCTATTTACAACCAAACCCCACTGGAAGATGAGCTAAAAGGCAATGAGTGAGATTTTGGACATATGTGGACTAGAGAATCTGAATTTTTAACCAGAAATAGCCCCTAACCTAGGTGATTCAATGCAGCTCTTGTACAGACCATCCTTGGAAGAATATCAGCTTAGAGTGCTCTAACCCTATGGTGAGTATTGTATGCACATGCACATTATGGTCTGTGTTTAAGCTCACAGATTCTGGTCCATGGATGGACTTCACTCACCAGATAACACCCAGGGAAGTTACCCAGCCAGCCCTTGTGATGCTAGTATCATCTCAGGTCCTGGGATCATCTGGTGTCACTATGGTTAAGTTTGTGTGTCAATTCAGTTGCCAGTGCTTCTTTGATTTGACGCTTGTCATGTGACCATTCCCTTGATGAAGTTTGATACTATGTAATTATCCTCTTGATGGGGTTTGCTACAGGCAGCCAATCATTTCAGGATAGAGTTTTATTGGAGGCGGGGCATGTATCAGTATATAAGGGAATCTGGCAGAGCTGCTTGCTTTTTGCTTTATTTTATCATGCATCCAGTTCCTTATCTCTATGGTTCTTTGGACCAATGACTTGCCTTACCTGCTGTCCTTGGATGCATTAGCCTCCACAACTTTGTATCTGGGACTTAATAACCTCTATGAGTTAGGGTAATTTCTTTTTGATAAGTCTCTTTTTATATATACATTGGTTTTGCTCTATTGCTTTGCTTCTCTAGAAAATCAATTCTAAGACACACTCCCCTGACAGTGACAGTCCTCAATGAGTGTGGGCAGGGCTTCCTCTATGTCCTTATCAAAGTAGAGCCTCTTTCAAAAGGTCTTTACAAGGAATTCTATGCTTCTATAAATTAAGATCTCAGAGTCATGTCCTGCACAATGATGCACTTCAACACAACACAGATTGTGAGGATGATACAGACTCTGACAGAGTTCATTCTGCTATACATAGGGTCACTCTGAGTTGGAACCAAGTCAACACACCCAACATCGACAATAAGCTGTGAGAAATTCACTATCTTCAAGGTGATTCTAACTCGTGGAGACCTATCATATTTATGAGGCTGTAAACCTTAACAAAAGGAGATGGCCCATCTTTCTCCCTCAAAGCAGCTGATGTATTCAACCCACCACCAGATGGCTTTGAATTGTGGTATTGGTGAAAATGTTGGAGACCTCATGGGCTGACAAAAGAACAAATGGATCTGTCTTGGAAGAAGGGCATCCAGAGTGCTCCTTAGAAGCAAAGATAATGAAAAAGGCATTAATTTTGTGTCAAAAGTGAATTGTATACTATCCAAAGGGGCCAATCCCTAGAGAAGGATATCTTGTTTGGAAAAGGACAGAAAGACTCTCCACGAAAGGATTGACCCAATGACCATAACAACAGGCTTAAGCACAGCACAGATTGTAGGGATGGCTCAGGATCAGGCATGATTTTATTCTGTCATTATGAGTCAGAGCCGACCCAATGGTACCTAACAACAGCAATAAACTGAGAAAATAATTGACTGTTCATTAAAACCATCCACTTGTGGTATTTCTAAAGCAGCACTAAGAAACTAGGATGCCATCCATGTATGTGAGACCATTGATGACTTTGATTTACCCTGCCCATCTCATAGGCTAGAGTGAGGAGAAAGGGCAGGGAGCTGTAAACTGTATAGTACCTTTAAGAAGGTGGTAGAGGAGAAGAGTAAGACAGGGCTGTGACCTCAAGGTCAACAACCAACCACTATCCCAAAGAGAACTCTTATACCATTCAAGTCTCACAACAACTCCACTATCACCTTGCTCAGTCTGCAAAGGAGTAAATGGTCACACAATAGGTAAAGGAAGAACTGGCCTTAAAATTAAGGTACAACAGGCTCTCTTCAGCCCCAAGCCCTATACCTCTGACCTCCACTGCGGGAACAATTGATGAATACAGTCTGCCTTCCCTGGGCACAGATGAAGGCTTAGGCACTCTCAGCTTTGTGTGTAGCCTTCTATACATACTTGAACTTCCATTCAACAATGAGATAACTATGCACCCACATATAAGTTATGGTATTCTTCAAACAAAGAGCTTTCTCATCATTCCCCATAATACAAGGAAATACATAGTCCCAATTATCTTTGTTACAATCTCTGATTATGATGATGATGTTGATTGCCGCTGAGTGGAGCATGACTCATAGTGACCCAATAAACAAAAGGCCTGAAGCCTTTCTATAGCTATCATTGTTTCTCAAAGTTCATAGAGTTTCCAGAGGCATGTTGTTTAGGAAGTGGATACCACTCCTGCTTCCAAATCTGTCTCAAACTCCACGAAACACTATAGTGTCATTGAATTCTATTACTTAAAGGTTAAAGTGTTCCTTTGGTTTATTGTCTTTCAAAGGAGAGGAAGTTCCAGGAGCTTCAACTTTGCCTTTTTTACCATTACACCACCATTTTTCACCGTCAAAGAGTCAAAGTGAGAATTCTACCAGTTGTAAAGTCTATCCCAACTATATTTTTCAAAACCAGAAAAATAACCAATTTGGTGCACTGAGGTGAAGTTGAATGAAGAGTCACCTGACGCTTGGGTCACCAAATTCCCACTTGATTCAAAGCCACAGTGGCACTTTGGGTCTCTAGGATTTAGCATCCATTTATGGCTACCAGTACTAGTTCCAGTTTCCATTGAGTCTATTCTGATTCATGGCAACCCTGTGGGTGTCAGAGTTTTCAACTGTGGATTTTTTCAGACCCAGTTCACCAAGACTTTCTTCCAAGATATCTCTGGATGGACAAGAATATCCAAGTTTTTATTTAGTAATACCATACCTGACCGTTTTCCTTACACAGGGCTCTAGTGTTATTGTCAGGTGCCATTGACTCAACTACAACTCACAGTGCTCTTACGACAGAGCTGAACCCTGCCCTAGCCTGTGCCATCCCCATCATCTCTGCTGTACTTGAGCCCATTGTCATAGTCATTCTGTCAATCCACCTCACTGGGGGTCTTTCTCTCCTTTGCTGACCCTCCACCCTTCCAAGTATGGCCCCAAGGATTGGCCCCTCCTAACAGCAAGTCCCCAGTATATGAGATGAATTTTCACTGTCCTTTTTAAGAAGTACCCTGTTTGCACCTTCTTCAAGGTATATATTTATTGTTGTTCTTTTAGCAGTCCATGGGATATTCACTACTCATCTCCAACACCAAAGATCAAAGGCATCCATTCTTCTTCTGTCATCTTTATTCATTGTCCAACCTTCAGATTCATGGCAAGTAATTTACTTGAAAAGGCCATCGTTTGGATCAGGCACACCTTGGCCTTTAAAAAGATAAAATTGCTGTTCAGCACTTTGGAGAGTTCCTAAGGATCTAGTTACCCCTAAAAAGTCTGGGTATTTTCTTTTCTCCAATCACTCTAATGTCTCCAGTACTTTGAAACCAGTAGTGGTTCCAAGAAAGAAGAGCAGTCTTCTCCCATTTAGATTTACATTCTCAGAAAACCTGACGGAGGATCACTAGAAATCAAAACTGACTTGACACCAATGAGTAGGTGAGTGAATAAGATTGGCATGAGGAACCCTGATGGCACAGTGGCTTAAGCACTGAGTGTTTAACTAGAAAGTCAGCAGCTCCTGTGGAAAAGATGAAGTAGCATGCTTCCATAAAGACAACCTTGGAAACTCTGAGGGCCAGTTCTACCCAGTCCTACAGGGTCCCTTTGAATTGACAGCAGTGGCTTTGCTTTTGTTTTGTTTTGGAATGATGCTAACTAAAGATCCTGCTAGCACAGTGGTTAAAGCGCTTGACTGCTAACCAAAGTGAGCAGCAGCTCTGTCATGGAACATGATGCTTCCAGAAGCATTTACAGCCTTGAACACCCCCTGGGGCAGTTCTGCTTTGTCTGAGTCAACTTGACAGCAGTGGCTTTGATTAAAGTCTCAAGCCCTAGGGGCAAGATGGTGCAGCTACTCACCAAAAGATTTAAACACACACACACACACACACACACACACACACACACACCAGCTGCTCCTCAGGAGAAAGATGTGGCTGTCTGCATTTGTAATCATTTACAGCCTCAGAAACTCTATGAGACCATTCTATTTTGTCCTAGAAGGTCACTATGAGTTAGAATTGACTCAATGACAATATGTAAGATTTACTACTACAAAATAAGTATGTTGTTGTTGTTATGTGCCATCGAGTTGCTTGCTAGTCATAGCAACCCTATGTACAACAGCCCTAAACTCTGTTCTGTCCTGTGCCAATCGCACTGTCTCCAACACACTCATGCGGATTACCCCAGTCACCAAATCAATCCACCTCCTAGAGGGCCTTCCCCTCCTGCACCTGCCGTCCACCCTCCCAAGCATAAGTATAACTTTAAAATAAACAGAAATAGTCACTATATGAGCTAAGACAGTGCTCAAGGAATAAATACATTTCAAAGAACCACCCCAGCATCCCCACTAGAGCTGCGATTCAGACCTCACAGAATAGAATGTGGCTGTAGCCCACTGAACAGTGAAGGACTATGCTAACGGGCCATAGACTGAGGCTGGCAAGCAGGATGCGGCCAACTGCAGTGCTAACAACACTTGCCAGGAATCTGCTCTCAATCCACTCAGTCTGCAAGATGGAGATAATAATAGCTCCCCACTCACAGAACTTCTACGAGGATTAAATCCTTCAACACATGTAAAAGACTTGGAACAAATAGTGTTTGGCTTGTAGTAAAAACCAGTTACCATCAAGTTGATTGCGACCCATGACAACCTCGTGTGTCCAAGCAGAGCTGTGCTTCAGAGGGTTTTCTACAGTTGTAGTCTTTCAGATGTAGACCATGAGGCCTTTCCTCTGAGGGATGCCTGGGTGGATTCAAACCACCAATCTTTCCATTAGTAGTCAAGCCCTTAGCCTTCATTAGCGTAATGCCTAAAAAAACTCCAACTCAAATTAACTGCCAAAATCAACTCAGGTTGGTTCACAGTGACCCCCTGTTGGATTTCTGAGGCTATAAATCTTAGGAGAAATTACCATCTTTCTCCTGTAGAGCACCTGGGGCATTTGAGCTATTGACCTACAAGTTAAACTCTTGGTGTGTAGTAAAAGTCCCCAATAATTGTTATTTAATGCTCTGGTCATCCTTTCCATCATTACTCCTTTCCCTGAGAAGAGAAAATATAGCCAGAAGAAGCAGTCTGCCTAAAGCCACCCCCAGGACAGGCGGCACTGGAATCCACAGGGCTGCCCGAGTGCTGCCCAAGCCCTTGGTCTTTCCACGTGAACCAGGGAGTGGAAGGGCATTCCTGGGGTTGTGAAGGGACAGAATGTGGTCCAGGCCTCCCGCTCAGCCTTCTCTGGACTGAGGCCTAGGAAGGAACAATCTTAGTCACCGGTGAGTCAGCCGCTTCCACGCATCTCAGGCAGCAGCTCGGTCCTTTATCGTCTCGCTCCCTCCCCTCCTCCTTGTCTCATGTTGATTTAACCTGCTGCTTTATGGTTAATCATCTCACAGTAAATCTCTTTTTTAATCTCCCACTGGGCCACCCAGGCTGTCTTTTTATTAGGAAATAAATAGAGCAGGTACTTTGTGCCACACTGTGGCCAGCGCTGGGAGCTTGGCAGTGAGCGGAGAGGCCGAACCCAGAGGCACCTCGAGGCTCGCAGACAAAGAGAGGGATGAAAATAATTACAAGATGACGGGTGTGTGGGCAAGAGTTGCGCAAGACGTGAAAGCTGTAATAAAACCAGCTTTTGCTTCAAAGCTGTAAGTAAGATTTTAAATGAAAGTGATCAGGCTTGGAGACAAGAGCATGCTGCTGGAGTCCTGCTCTGTGGTTTGTACAGGGAGGTTGGCCTCACCTGTCCATCAGAGGTGACTCTGCCCATGGGGAGGGTGATTGAGGTTCAGCTCAGAAGAAAGGTCTCCAAGAGACACCCCCAAGACTGGAGGCCTCTGAAACTCAGCCCTGTTCCATCCAGATTCCCCTCTGACTGCCAGTTGTTGTTGGGTACTGTCGAGACAGCATCGACTCATAGTTGACCCTCCAGCAAGTTTTCAGAAATAATAAATCTCACAGCATAGGAAATGGTCCATCTTTCCCAACGGAGCATCTGATGGATTGGAACCATGTTCCTTTGGGTTGGCAGTGCAAATCTTTATCATTAGACCACCAGAACTCCCTCTCTGACTGTAAGAGGGGACCTGAAAGATCCCCTGGCAAGGAGTCAGGAAACCTGGGACATCAGCTGAGCTTGAACATGCTGTGCTGCCTTAGATGGGCTTTTTCCTCCTCAAGGTCTAAATTTCCTCATCTATAAAATGGGGAGAAGACATTAATATATCTCCAACTCAGATTCTAAGGTTCTAGAATCTGCCTGGCCTACTCAATGGGAAGGTGATGTGCGGGTCTGGGGCCCTGCCCAAGTAACCCCAGCCATGCCACTGCCCTTGTGTCTGAGTCCTCCCTTCTCAACCCCCTTCCCACCCACCCCCCACCCCACTGTTTTCATCAGCACCACTCTCACTCCTGATTTCCAGGACAGGCTTTCAGTGTTTGACACAGAGAATTGAGTCTCTCCCTCTAAGTGGACATGTCCCCTTAGAAGGATCAGAGATTAAAAACCTCTACTTTCGGTAGCTGTCATCCTGTAACCTGTGCTTGCAAAGCAGTGCCAATAACAACAACAACAACAACAAGGACAACTACTACTTCTCTCTGAGTGCTCGCCACCTGCCACACTGTAGGCACTTTCCATGCACTAATGTGTTTACTGCTCACAACAGCTCTGAGGCTCTTTGCCAGGTCATTCTGCTGGTCAGGGCTGAGCCAGGACTGGACATCTTGAATCCTCATAAAACTCAAGCTCACTGCAGCCGGGTCATTTCTGATGCAGCATTTCTCCATTTCTGAGATTGTACCTCACAACAGAAGACTGCCTATCTATTTCCCATGGAGCTTCTGGTGTATGCTAAATGCTAAAGTCTTTGGATTGTTGCTACTATTGTTGTTATGTGATCGTTGAGTCAGAACCTACTCTGTTCACCCTCCAGCAAATTTTCAGAAATGGTAAATCACCCAGGAAGGGATTGTCCCTCTTTCTCCCTTGGAGTAGCTGGTGAATTCGAATTATGTGCTTTAAGGCTGGCAGGGCAACTGCTTACCACTCACTAGGCCACCAGAGTTCCACTAAAGTCTGTGGCTTAGCAGTGCAAATCATCACAAACTACAGTATCAGAACTCCCTTGAAAAGCCAAAATGATCCCGTTATTATTACCAAAGACTCATAAACTTTTTCATAGTCTGGACATTGATTGATTCCACCTAAGTATGAGGATTGTCCCCATCCAGCCTCTTCTCTGCAGTCCCTGTGGAAGCACTTACTGTCCCTGGCCAGAGGAGCCCCAGACCTACTGCATGAAGAGCAGAGGCCTGTAGGTGGGGCTGCCTCATCATGGTGGGAAAGCCAGTTCTGCTCCTCTGGACCAGGAGCCCTTTTGACCCAAGAATAAGAATCTCTGAGCCTCTAAATGCCCACAGCAGAGTTACAAAAGGTGACAAGTTAGAGATTGAAAAGTCTCAGAGCTTCCTGTCTCTATCCGGTGACAGGAAGCATAGAAATGTATTTCTCTTAACAAAGACTATAGTGGTTTTTCTGGATGAGAGAAAGTTCTGGAATTTTATCATCCTTGAGCAGGCTGGAGGCAGCTCGGGCTGAGCCCTGGGAAGTCAGTCATCTGCTGCTCATCCTCAGGAAGGTCAGTCAGTGAAGGTCCCTGAAGATCACCACTACCTCCAGGAAGTGGCCACAGGCAGGGCCCAGCTGCCTTCCCTTTGCCCACCCAGTGCTCCAGTGACCTCTTCAACTTGCTGCACAAATTGTCTGTCTTAAAAAACTGAACCACAGTGTGGGGGTCAGGGCTGTGAACCAGCACATTCCTGTTAAACCCCCTGCTGAGAACCTGCTGAGTCAGAATCTATAGTTCAGATATCCTCAGGTGTTTCTGTGCATATGGAACTAAAATTAAACCCACCCAGTTCAATTGTCTCTGAGTTGATTCAGATTCTGAAGGACCTGGCAAGACAGAGTAGAACTGTCCCACAGGGATCCCAAGTCTGGAAAACTTTCGAGAAGCAGACTACCTCATCTTTTTCCCAAGGAGCAACTGACTGGTGGGTTCAAACTACGGACCTATCCGTTATCAGTCCCCTGACTCACTAGATCTCCTTAAAATATACAATCTGAGTCTGTGTGTCTGGAGTAGAAATGTAGATTCTTAGCAGAGGGTCAAATGGAATAAACCAGTTTGAAGCCGTACTTAGAATAAAGGGAAAGAGAAGAGCTGGGGGCCCAGGCAGATCCAGTCACTACCAAGACTCTTCCCATCTTTGAGCCTCAGTGTCCTTGGCTGTGAAGGGGAACAATTCTCTGACCACACAGGCTACCACACAGGTGAGTATTAAACATGACCCTTTGGGGAGCCCTAGCACTTATATAATTGTTGAGTCACACTTTGCTCTTAATGGACTGTCTTCTCTTGGCCTGGGCAGTACCAGTAGGTGAAAGGGAACAAGAAAACATTTCAAAGTAAAACATCACCAGGCTTAAGCTTTGAAAACCAAACCTTCCCTCCCGGGTTCAGGTCAGGACCCTTCTGTGAGGTGCTGGCTGTGTGCCCTCTCCCCGCCCCTACACTCAGGGCTCCTGCTCTGATTCTGTTCCTGGGACACCTGGCTCCCAGCCAGTGCCACGCTGCTGCCAGAGAAGGGCCAGACTCAGAAGCAGCAGGAGCAGCCGGGAGAGAGGCCAGGAGACAGCAGGGAGGGGTAGGGTGTGTGTGTGTGTGTGTGTGTGTATGCCCACGCGCATGTGTGCATGCATGTGGGGTATCTGTGTGAAAGAGAGACTGAAAGACGTGTGAGTATGTGTGAAAGTGAGTGAGAGAGAGAGAGAGAGAGTGTGTGTGTGTGTGAATTGTTGTGTACTATAGAGTCAGAAGTGACCCATAGCTGACTCTCTAGCAGGTTTTCAGAGGCAGTAATTGCACAGGAGGAGATTCCTCATCTTTCTCCCCTGGAGCAGCTGGTGGCCTCGAACTGTGTGCCTTTGGGATTGCAGCACAACTTCTTTCCACTAGGTCACCAGAGCTCCCCTCTCATATATATATATGAAA
>NW_006399902.1:853133-905478 GCF_000299155.1 Elephantulus edwardii | reverse complement strand
TTTCAATCTTATTTAAAATAAATAAAATGTGTAGATACATGCATGTTCCTATGTTAGAGTGTGTATAAGACAGTTGTTGTGTTGTTGTTGATTGTCTTCCAGTCAAGCTCAACTCAAAGCAACCCTATGGACAAAAGGCCTGAAGCCTTTCTGTAACTATCGTCATTTATCAAAGTTCATAGAGTTTCCAGAGGCGTGTTGTTTAGGAAGTGAATGGCCACTCCTGCTTCCAAGTATAAGACAGAGAAAGAAGAAAATAGGGGCAGGAAAGAAAAGGAATGATAGAAACATAAACATAGACATTCTCATATTGAACCAGAAGAAGAGAGGAAAACAAAGCTCTAACCTTCATACCCTCCCTTGTGGCCCTTTCCTCCCCGCTGTGAAACACTCTTCACAAATATGTGTTGGTTCCAGGATTCACTGTGGATTGGGCTGGGCAGCTGCTGTTAGCATTACCTTCTAGGGGAGGAAGAGAAGGCTCAGAGAGGTTAATCAACCTGTCAAGAATGCACAGCAGCAGTCAGTACCCCTGACTACTGGGGGAGCACTGAATCCAATCCTCCTTTGATAGAGAAGGATGTTCAGATTCAGGGAGAAGCAAGGATGAATCCAAAGTCATCAGCCAGGGTGCTGTGAGGTCTGATCACCCAGTCTGGCCTCAGTCACTCAGTCAGGCATCCTGACTTGGGGGCTGATTACCCAACAAGCAAGGTAAACAGAGGCTTCCTTGTGTTTACTTACTAAGCTGCAGTGAACAATTCCATTTGGGTTTCACCACAAACATATGTGAAACCACTTACCCCAGACTACTAACTGCACACAAGGAAGCCGGCATTTACCTTGCTTACACCTTCCCTGTCAGCGCTGTCAGGGATTGCAAATTTGAAAAGGGCCTTTGATTCTGTAGGAAGGTGTCGGTGGGGTTGGGAGAGAGAGATAAATACCAGCCGTAACTACAAGCAGAATCTTTGATGTGGTTGGGGGGGAAGAAAAGTAGAATTCTTTACTACAGATTATTAAATTGACACAAATAAGCTTGTGCTTAGGTTGTTTATTGGGTGATTCTGACATCGCCCTGAGCTAAGTGATCACAATAGGATCCGCAGGGGTTTTCAGTCAGCCCCAGGCTGGGAGGATGAAATCTCTTCTTCCCTCCATGACCTGGAGACTCAGTGGGAGATGTTCTATATCTGGCTGCACTCCTGGCTCACAGTCTAGGGCGGATCTGCCCAGGACACCAGGTTCCCACTGCTTTATCTGTTGAGCTGAACAAGCCCTACAGGCGGGATGGTGAGCATGGCCTGAGCTGACACTCCTGCAGGGTGGGGTGGGGAGGGGGAGTGCTCTGCAGTTAACATCAGACTCCAAGGACTCCTATCAGGACCCTGATGGCATCCCCCATTCCTCGGGCATGGCTGCCTCCTTCTGTTGAATCTGCCCCCAGAAAGGCATCCACTCTTACTCATACACAGGAGTATAAATGTGGACAGAGGGGAGATGTGGTCCTCGTTAGGGGACAACACTGGAAAGGAGCTGGAAGAAGTGACAAAGACAACACATTTTAGGGTCAAGTCACTTAACCTTCCTGGGCAGTTTTCTTGTCTATAAAATAGGGGTGATAAATCATTCCTCAGAAGAGGAAGTGAGACAGTGATGTGTATAGAGAGTTCAGTGCTAGGGAACACCTGCAGCAAGTAAATACCAGTATTACTGTTGCTACCAAAGTGGGGGAACTCGCTCAGCATTTCTTATGCTCAAGGAACTGAAGAACAAATTCGAGCCTCCAGTTGCAATACTTAAGGATGCTTTGGGTAGAATATTAAATGATCCAGGAAGTATTAAAAGAAGATAAGAGAGTATACAGAGTCAATGTACCAAATTGAATTGGCAGGCACAGAAGAATTTCATGAAACAATGTATGAGCAAGAGCCTGTGGTGATGAAGGAGCAAGTTCAAGCTGCTTTGAAAGAATTGGCAAAAAATAAGACCCCAGGAATTGAAGGTATACAAATTGACATATTTCAACTAACAGATGCTGCTCTAGATGTGCTCATCAAGTTGTGCCAAGAAATCTGGAGAACAACCACTTGGCGAACTGACTGGAAGAGATCAATATTTGCTCCCATTCCAAAGAAAGGTGATCCAACATGGTGTGGAAATTAATTGAACAATATCATTAGTATCACATGCAAGCAAGATTCTGCTGAAGATTATCCAAAAACGACTGGAATAGCACATCAACAGAGAACTGACAGAAGTGCAGGCTGGGCTTAGAAGGGGTCGTGGAACTAAGGGATAATAGTAGCTAATGTTAGATGAATCTTGGCTGAAAGCAGGGAATATCAGAGGAAAGTCTATGTGTGTTTCATTGATTATACAAAGGTGTTTGACTGTGTGGATCACAACAAACTGTGGCTAACTCTGAGAAGAATGGGAATCCCAGAACACTTGATTGTGCTAATGCGAAAACTATATTTGGACTAGGAGACAGTCATCAGAACAGAGCAAGGTAACGTTCCATGGTTCAAAATTGAAAAGGGTGTATGCCAGGGATGTGTCCTGTCTCCATACCTTTTCAATCTATATGCAGAACAAATTAGCCAGAAGGCTGGGCTCTATGAGGAGAAATGTGGCATCAGGATTGGAGGAAGACTCATCAACAATCTACATTATGCAGATGACACAACCCTGCTTGCTGAAACTGAGGACAACCTGAAGGGCTTGCTGCAGAAGGTCGACTGCAGCCTTCAATATGGATTGAAGTTCAACATCAAGGAAACAAAGATTCTCACCACTGAGCAGATTAACAGCATCATGACAGATGGTGAAGAGAGTTAGATTGTTCACAACTTTAGTTTACTTAGCTCCACAGTCAACACTCTTAACACCAGCAGCCAGGAAATTAAAAGACATATCGAGATGGGAAAATCTGCTGTCAGAGACCTCTCCAAAGTACTGAAGAGCAACAATGTCAGTCTGCAGACTAAGGTGCACCTGATACAGGCCATGGTCTTTGCAATTCTTTGCTATGCATCAGAAAGCTGGACAATGACTGGGGATGATAGAATTGGGGATTGATGCCTTTGAACTGTGGTGTTGGAGAAGAGTATTGAATATATGATGGACTGCTAGGAGAATGAACAGGTTCATCCTGGAGAGGGTTAAATCCAGCTGCTCCTTGGAGACAAGGATTCTGAAGCTTCATCTGACATACATTAGGCATGTTATAAGGAAGGACCAGTCCTTGCAGAGGGACATCATGTTTGAGAAGGTAGAGGGACAGTGCAAGATGAGATGGATTGATTCAGTGACTGGGGTAATAGAGGTGGGTGTGTCAGAGACAATAAGATTGGCACAGAATAGAGCAGGGTTTAGGGCTATTGTACATAGGGTCGCTATGAGTCTGGTTGCCTCTTCTCTTAGCAACTGCTTCTGTATCCTCCTTAGTCACTAAAGATCCTACATGTCCCATGCATCCTGCAAAGCCACCTCACTAGACACCAACGAGAGAGAGAATGTGTGAGAGATAGAGACAGAGAAGCTGCCCTTCCAAATCACCTCTCCTGGATCCACAGATGTTGTGAAGTGACCAGCATCCCTCCCCATAACCAGAATATACATCATGACACCATCTCTAGACCCCGTTCTTTCTTTCTTGTCTCACTGCTCCTCTTCCTTTATAAAAAGTTACAAAGCCATTCCTTGTTCCTGACAGCACAGAGGTCAAGAGCAAGAGCTCTGGAGAGTAGCAGATCCAGAATTGAGAATCTCCTCTCTGCCTCTTGTTGTGTGCTCTTAGACAATTTCCTTTACTTCTCTGCATCTCTGTAATTCTTAGATATTTGACCCTCCACCTTTCCAAGCATGATGACCTTCCCCAGGAACTGACCCCTCCTAACAACATGCTCAAAACACGTGAGATGAAGCTTCACCATCCAGGTCTCCAAGGAGCACCTTGGAGGGTCAAATATCTACAAATTGTGAGTAACAACAATGCCTGCCTTATGCAGAGGCTGTAAGGATTAAATGTGAGGGTGTATTATAAAGCACCTGGAAGGCAGAACTTGTTCTGGTGGTGCTGTGACTAAAGCACTTGACTCAATATAAAAAGGTTGGTGGCAATTGTAACTCATCCATCATCCAGAAGAGAGAGCTGAGGCAATGTGTGTCTTTAAAGATTTACAGTGTAGATGCCTTATGGGCAGTTCTACTCTGTTCTTACTGGCTTGTGATGAGATGGAATCAACTCAACAAGGGAAGTGGGTTCTTTATTTGATTTGGTTATCATCAAAAGATGTATTGCATGACTAAATCTGCTGCCAAGGACTTCTCTAAGGTTTTTAGGAGCAATGATATCAATTTAAAGACTAAAGTGCATCTGATTCAAGCCATAGTCTTTTCAATGATTCGTTATCCATCTGAACATTGGACGGTGAATAAGGATGGAAGAAATACCTTTGAGTTGAGCGTTAAAGAAGAGTGCTGGATATCCCATGGACTTCCAAGAGAACAAACAAATATGTCTTGGAGAAAATGCAGCCAAGGTGCTCCTTGGAGACATGTATAGTGAAGCTTTGTCTCACATATTTTGAGCATGTCGTTAAGAGGGTTTGGTCTTTGGGTAAGGTCATCACACTTAGAAAGGTAGAAGGTTGGCAAAAGAAAGGAAGACTCTCAGTGAGGTGGATTGACATAGTGACTATAACGACCGGCTCAAGTATATCAGAGATGATGAGGATGGCACAGGATAGAGTAAGGTTCAGATTGGTTTTTCATAAGGTCACTATGAGTAGTACTCAGCTCAATAGTACCTAACAGTAACAAACAAATAAAACACCATATTTTAACTGTTCCTACATCATGCTTGGGAGGGTGGGGGCCCAGCCCAGGAGGGGAAGACCTTCTATGAGGAGAATTGAGTCAGTGACCGGGGTAATCGGGATGGGAGTTTCAGAGACAGTGCGATTGGCACAGGACAGAGCAGAGTTTAGGGCTGTTGTACATAGGGGTCGCTATGAGTTGCAAGCAACTCAACGACACATAACAACAGAAAAAAAACCCCTAATTTATACTTTCATTACATCTCTGTGCTTGCTTAATAAGATGTCCTCCTCTCCGGGTCCTCTGCTCCACGTACATTTTGCACATTTCTGGTTGATGACCCTGACCCTCTACTGCTCCAAACCTTCATTGCATCACCAACTCCAACTTGGCCTGCAGTATCACCAATTGCCCTCTTGTGGCCAGTGCTCCAGGTAAACCAGTTCCTCTGTAGTCCCAGGAGCCCTCTCTGAGAGTTGCTACTGCCAAGCTTTTGCCAGGACTGTTGCTTCTCCTAAAAATATCCTTGTGCTTATTTCCATATCTCCAAATCCCACTTTCAAGGTTCAGCATGCATGCCTTCTCCTCCAGGAAGTCTGCTCTGATTCCTCACCCTCCCTCTGAATCTAGCCATATCTGGTCAGCCTTGGAGTCCTCTTCTGTCCTCTCCTCCCAGAGCAGACGCCTGGCCTCCCTCCCCTTGCATGTCTTATCCCAGTGAACTCCCACAATCCATTTTCATACACGCTGTCCCCTCTGCTCAGACAATCCTTGCTTACTCTTTTTGCAGGTCAGCTCCTTCCCACATTTTAACTTCCTGACTCCAACATCAGCTCCTCAGGGAAGCCCCCCTTGACCTCCAGATGAAGTGGACCCAGATTCTATAATGCATCTCACCCTGCACTCCTGATCACATGTACCATGAGTCCTTGAAGGCTCCCCGTCTCCCCCACTAGACAGAGCTCCCTACCTGCATCCCCAGGCACATTCCCATTCTGCTCCATCAATATTTGGGAAGTGAAGGGTCTTGGCCATCTAAGAAGGGCTGTGGTTTGTCCCAGGCCTCCACACCAAGCAGAGCAGTATCGAGGCCCCAGTCCTGCCTCTGCTGCATAAGGTCTGATCCCAAGAGTCTTGGTTCCCTGGGAAATGGGGATGGGAGGGAGACTGGAAATACCTGGAATATAGAAAAGGGAGAGGCCAGCATGCCCACTGATCGGTTCTACTTCCTAGGCCCCATGCCCCAAGGTCTGAAGGTCTCCTAGCCTGTCCTCTGCACCCTCATCTCCCTCTTTGACCTCCAACAGCTCTCCCTCCAGCATCCACATACAGGCCAGTGGTTAGCACAGGGCTGCCCTTAGGTCTCCATCTATTTCTCAGTCCCTATATTGGGTACCAGGCTTCCTTCCAGTTCCACAGGAACGAGCTCATCTAATCTCTCCCACAACCCACCTCACTAATAAGGAGCCTGGGGTCCAAACTCGCCCTGGGTGTCACCAGGAAGTGTAAGAGACAGAACCTGTGCTGTAATTTTCCAGCTCCAAGTCCAGTGCTTTTTCTACAATACCTGGACGCGGTGACTCAGGCCCCCCTCAGATTTGCAACATGTTCCTTTTCCGAGGCCCAGCTGAGACATGAAACTCTGATTTATCCTTCTTTGGACCTTCAACCCTTCAGGTCTGATTGTATCAGCAGCAGATTTGGGGTGGGAGGAGCAAGCAAGTAAAAGAGAGAGAAATCAAGTGATTCATTGAGAAACAAAGACAGAGACAGCCTTTATGAGAAACCAGGCGTGCGTACACATGCACATTCATATCCCACACACACATACACAGAAAGAGAAGGAGAAAGAGAAACACACACAGAGGAAGTGAGAGAGAGGAGGTGGTGGAGATGAGATTAAGATATCTTTATTAAGATAAAGGAGCAAGGAGAATAAGTGAGAAAGAGGGAAAAGGAGATTCACACGAGGAGGAGAAAACAAAGAATCAAAACATGCAACGGGAGACAAAGATGGAAAAATACAAGAACAGATTGAAAGACACAAAACACACGTTGATACAAACGCACAGTTATAGACACACACAAAGGGAGAGAGCATTTGGAAGAAGACGTAAAATTCAGAAAGAGGCAAAGAAACTGAAAGATGTACACGAACAACCCTCCGACAGACACCCCGGCAGAGTGGGAGAGAGATGGGGAGACAGGGATGAGAGAGAGAAGAGCTCAACAGATAGAGGGAGAGGGGAAGAGGAACAGATGGGGGAGCTAGGAAAAGACACAGCAAGGCAAGGAGAGGAGAGAAAATAACAAAACTCTGAGAAGGAGAGAAGCAGCGAGAGAAAGCTGGGGAGGAGAGCGCTGGGAGGGAGGCAGGAGCTGGCAGCCTCCCTCATCTCATGCTCCAAGCTCACATGTCTCCCTTCCCTGCCTGCACCTCTCTGCTCCACTGTCTCCTGTCTGCTCAAAGAAACACAAATCCTGAGCGGAGAAATTAATTTTCCCAACTCCATCAGCCGGAGCCACTCTACACCTTCCACCAATGTGCTTTTAAGGACAAAGCAGCACTGTGGAAATCTATCTGCATTTAGGGGGGGAGGGTTCATGTGAAGGAGACACAGGGAGGGAGGGAAGCTTGCACAAAACCCTTACCCAGCAAGCCCAGGACTTTGAGCTTCGCAGTTCAGCTCACTGGTTTCAGAGTCTCTAGATCTAGAAGTCTGCTCAGCCCTCCACTCCTCAGAAAACACCTACCAGGTACCAGCCTTAATGAAGACACAACCTCTACCCCACGAGTGTTTATGTGGGAGGCAGATGGACCAGGGTTCAAATGTCCCTAACAGCTACTTCACTGTGCTGAGTCACCTGAAATCTCTACATTTCAACGTGGATCTCTGACAATGGAGACAAGTGTGCCCATCTCAGGGGTGGCTGCTAAAATCAAAAAGTGATGCTTATAAAGTACCTTGTACAGATCTAGGAGCGAGTAGGTGTTCTTTACTCACTGGCTCTGCTCAGGGACGGGCCCAAGGTGGGGCTACATCCAGCCTTCCTGATTAGCAGAGACTCAAGAAATCTTTGGGGTCCTGTTTTCTGGTTGTGTGATCTCAGGGCTACACTTGAGTCCCTTGGGTATGTGAACTGAAGGATATGGGAGGGAAAGAGGGAAGGCTACACCCCTGCGTCCTGTTCTCCTAGTGTAGCCCCACACCCACCCCACCCTGCAATGCAGGCTCCTGTGTTGGCAGATTAAGCATTTTATAAATTGTATTTTAAATACATATTTTAAACCTGTAAAAAAAATATTGGCTTTCTCTGTTTAGGAAAGTCTAAGAAATAAAAATAAAGACAGAAAGTGAGGTATAGGCAACAAAACGATCAGTCAAGAGTTAAGGAGAGAATCCTCTAACTCTTGAGTCAGGGGAGACTTGTGGTATTTGAACCAGACCTGAGAGTCTGTGTTGCTGGGTTAGTTCAGACCCTGTAGGATAGAGTAAAGCTGCCCCGTAGAGTGGCCTGAGCTGGAATCCATATGCCAGCAGACTACAAGGTCTTTTCTCACACAGAGCCACTGATGGGTTAAAGCCACCAAACTCGTCGTCAGCAGCTGAGTGGTTTCAGATGGAGACAGGAGGGTAGCACTTTGGAGAGAGGCAAGAACAAATCCAGGGAAACAGTGATTATTCTAGAATGGAAATTCTTCCATTGGGCTGGAGCAGAGGACACCTGTGGAACATGGGAGGGAAGATCTCGCACAATCCTCACACCTCATAGATGGGACACTAAGACTTAGAGAGGCTAAATGATGTGTCCAAGCTCACAGGGCTGGACAGTAGCAGGACTAGTAATATAATCTGAGCCCTGGTGACGTGAGGATGCTCCCCTTTGCCAGGCTGTAGGCTAGGCCTTTGCCAAGTGAGAGCAGAAACTCGAGAAGAGGTTTGATACTTTCGCCACCAACTCAAGTCTCAGAAACTAAGTTTCAACAAATGAGTAAGTAGTATTTCATGACTGCAAGAGTCAGCATCTACCAAAGAAGCATGTGGATAAGCATCATGGCCAGCTGAAGCTTAAGTTGAAAGGCCCACTCGAGTGGAGTAAGGGGGCCTCCACAGGCCTGCTGGTTCCTGTGAACTGTCTGCAGCAGACATGAAGAGTTTCCCATGAGCTTCTGGGTGTCTTCTGGTCTCAAGTTAAAGCCGGAGATGTTAATTTGGGGTTTGTGGATAAGAGGATGAGATTCAGAGAGACAAATCTCCTCCCCCAAATGTGGTCAAACAATATTACAAATGTATGAATTCATTATAATTCCATATGCCTTCTTAGAGTCCCTGGATAGGCAAAGGTTAATCTAGTCAAAAGTTGACACTTTCGACCTACCAAGAGGAATCTTAGATGACAGCCCTGGTGATCTCCTTCTACAAGGCCACAGCCTTTAAAACCTGTGGAGTGGTTCCACTCTGCACACAGAGGGTTGTCAGGCAGCAGAATCTACACTGTGGCAACCAGCAACAACAACCACAACCCTAAAAAACATGGTGGATGCTAAGTGAGGCCCTTTATTCTCCTGCCACGCAGGCAGGGTAGGTGCTGAGGGTTGTATTGCTCTACGAAAGTGAGAGAAGGGAAAGGGAGCAGGAGGGAAAGAGCTGAAATAGGAGGGCGACTCCACCATTGTCACAAATCAGGTCAGAAGGGGAGATTCTCAGACTTGAACAATTCCTAAACGAGGAAGAGAAGAAAGGAACATAAGAGGTATCCTTTTTTAGAGGGCCCATTGCTGTCATGTTGCACAGATCAAGAGACATGTTGAGTGGGGAACACCTGCTGTGAAGGACCTCTAAAGATTCTAAATTCTAATTCTAAAGAGCAGGGATGTCAGTTTGAAGACTAAGGCATATCTGACTCAAGCCATGGTCTTTTCAATTGTTTCCCATGTATCTGAAAATTGGACAATGAATAAGGATAACAGAAGAATTCAGTTCTTTCATTTGTGGTGTTGGAGGAGAGCATTGAACAAACTCTGGGAGAAGGGGAAATGAATTGCAAAAACCTTCCCAAATCTTGATGGAAGTGCAACCAGAGTGTGCCTCAGAGGCCAGGATGGTGAAATGTCATCTCACTTATTTTGGGAATGTTTTCAGAAGAAACCAAGGAAACTAGTCCTTTGAGGGAGATATCATCCTGGGAAAGGGAGAGGGTTAGCGAAAAGGAGGAAGACCTTCAACCAAATGGATTGGCACACTGACGATCACAATGGGCTTGAACAGCACAGAGATCTTAAGGACGACATGGGATAGGGCACAGTGCAGATTTGTTGGTCAAGGGTTACTATAAGTTGAAGTTCACTTGATGGCATCTAACAATAACAACAACAATTACTGTCAGGGTCATTCCAACACATAGCAACTCATCTATTTCAGAGGAGTTACACACTCCAAAGGGAGTCATTTCTTGGCCGTCATTTCTATAAAATCAAATTTCCAGATTTCTTTCTCTCCCATGGTACCACTGGCTGGATTTGAACTGTCAGCCTTTAGGTTAGTAACCAAATGCAAACCATTTGCTATGCCCAGAGAGCTAAGAGATACCTTAAAACCCACAGCCATCCATTCATTTCTGACTCGTAGTTACCTTTGCTGGGTTTCCAAGGCTATGAATCCTCATGGGAGGACTCTGTCTCGTTTTCCTCCTGTGGAGCAGCTGGTGAGGTCATACCATCAACCTTTCCATTACCAGCCCAGTATGTAATGCCCTGCACCCCCAGGGCTCCTTCAGGAGGTGCCTTAGGCCATCTAGATTTTATGCTTACATTCAAGTAAGTGCACATTTTTCTTGGAATAAGATGTATAGCTTTTATCAAACTCTTTAAAGGATCTGTAAGGGTTAGAATAGACTACCATCACGCTATCTAGAGGGAGCTCTGGTGACCTAGTGATAAGAAGCTGTGCTGCACATGCACCTGAAGGCACATGGTTCAAATCCACCAGCTGCTCCCTGTGAGAAGGATGGGCAGTCTCCTCCTGTGTGATTAACTGCCTCTGAAAACCGCTGGAGGGTGAGCTATGGGTCGATTCCATCTCAATGGTACAAAGCAACAACAGTTACACTATAGTAACAAACCCAAAACTTACTGGTTAAGATCTATGAATAGAGGTCAGTGCATGTATTAAAAATCAGTAAAAGTGTATATCAGAGTTCAGTCTTTCTCCACAACAATTCAATATATGATAATTAAGAAGCTGGTTAAGATGAAGAAGAGTGTGGTGTCAGGATTAGAGGAAGATTCATCAAGACCTACCTTATGCAGAAGACACAGCCTTGCTTGTTGAAAGTGAAGAAGACTTGAAGCACATGCAGAAGATATTTTTTTAAAGTCTTCAATATAAATTACATTTCAGTATCAAGAATGCAAAACTTCACCACTGGACCGATGGACTACATTACGAGAGATGGAGAAAAAAATTGAAGCTGTCATTATTTTAATTTTACTTACATCTACAATAAATATCAAGAAATTTAAAAAAAAGAGTTTATCTCAATTCCTTTATCTTTTATGAATGCCAGATGATCCACTTTGATTTTGAGTCATATGCATCTCAACACACAACCTCCATGATTTCCAACGAAGTGGGGGAATATTTTTGTAAACACTCTGTTTTTATAGTAACATGTTAAACAAATTGGTTTGACAGTCCTTAGGAAATACCCCCGGGGAACAGCAGGCAGGGGAGCAGTTGCCAAATGGACATAAAAGAACATCTTATCTTGACCCCCCTAGGAAGGAAAGCACATTGGTAAGCATTGGTTATGTTAGGAACACTGTCTCCCCAGAATATGTTAGGAACGTTAGGGCAAGAATAGTAAGCCTCAAATTTTTATTTATATACTTACTTTTATCAGCCCAATCCTAACATCCTTTGTGAAAATACAGATTCTCAAATGACAGTCTTACAGAGTTACCTTATTGCACCAGGTGTTTGTATTTTAAGTTTCATAGATGAATATATAGGTTGCCCCTCTACACTGCCCCGCCCAGGCTGAAGGATTCCACAGTCACAGGACTAGGGATTACATCAGAGAATATTCTAGATTCGAATCTAGAAACAGGAGCCTTTCAGCTATCCTGCTTCCACGTCCTTTGCATTGCCATCATGGAATGGCAAAGTCTCCCTGTAAGGTTGAAACCAAGCCCACATTCAGAATTCTAGAAGCCATGTCTGTGCTTTTCATACCAACATCAGTAATTTTCCCATTTCACTGACAGGAACAACTGAGGCACAGAATGTTTGCTGAGCCTAGAGTTGTGGGCACCCATTAGACACAGTACTAGAGGAAGAACATTAGAGGAAGATACTAAAAAATGAGGACAAACAGCTGGAAACATCAATTAATAATTGGAAGATGGAATGTACAAAGTGTAAATGTAGGAAGATTGGAGGTTTTAAAAAATGAAATGGAACGTATAAAGATGGACATTCTATTCTTTGCCTCCTGAACATTTTCTCATGACTCCCTTGTTAAAGGGCTGCTCACTTTCGCGACCAGCACTCAACCTGTCCAGTGTATCTCCCCATCTTTCTCCTCTCCGCATCCCCCTTCTCTCCCCTGTGCCTGTGGTGAGCCTACCCTAACAGCGGCTCCATGCAGCCATACCCGCCAGCATTGCCACACTGCCCACGGATTGAATCTAGGTCTGCAGAAACCACACAGATTCATCTCTGCCGGTGTTTTTTAAAATATGTCCAGACATACAGCTGATTCTGGTGCACATTATTTGTCAAAGGGAGGGGGGAAAAAACCAACACAAGTTTTCCTCGTTTGAAATTCAACAGAACAGTCTGGGACGCTGTTACAGACTCAAGATGTACATGGCAGGTGCCCTGCCACCAGAAGGACAGTACTTACTGTTTGAGAAAAATAAAAGCAAAAAGGTCGCCTGAAAAAAAAAAGAAAAAAGATGGACATTCTAGAAATTATTAGCTGAGATGGACTAGTACTGGCCAGTTTGAATCAGACAATCATATGATCTACTAGGCTGGGAATGAAAAATTGAAGAAGAATGATGTTGCATTTATAGTAAAAAAGATCACTTCAAGATATACTGAGGTACAATGCTGTGAGTAATGGGGTGCTATCTATACACATACCAGGAAGACTTGTTAATACAAATTTTATTCGTATAAATACACCAATAGCTAAAACCAAAGATGAGTAAATTGAGAAATTATATGAACTTTTGCAGTCTGAAATTGGCCAAACATGTACTCAAGATGCATTTATAATAATTGGTGACTGGAAAGCAAATTTGGAAACAAAACAGAAGGAATGCTGGTTGGAAATTGCGGACTTAAGAACAAAAATGAGGCTGGAGATCAAATGATTGTATGTTTAATGATTTATTCATAGCAAATTCCTTTTTTAAGAAACACAGACAGCAACTGTATACATGGACTTCACTTGATGAACTGCACAGGAATCAGACAGAGTACACTGGTGGAAAGAATTGTTGGAGCAGCTCAGTATTAGCAGTCAAAATCAGGTCAGGTGCTGACTGTGGAACAGACCATCATGTGCAATTGAAGTTCAAGAAAATTAAGGCAAATCCTTTATGAGTCTTTGGACTTTGGATCTATCCCATCTGAATTTAAATATCATTTACAGAACAGGATAGAGGCATTGAGCATAAATCACCGAAGACCTGTTGACATCAAAAATACCATCCATGAAGAAAGCAAAAAGTCATTACAAAGACAGAGGGGAAAGAAAAGACCAAAATGATCGGAGAAGAGACTCTGAAAATTGCACTTGAGCATCAAGAAGCTAAAAAAGGGGGAGTGATACTGATTGAAAGAGATAAACAGAAGATTTCAAAGGGCAGCTGGAAAAGACAAAGCAAACAATTATAATGGAATGTGCAAAGACCTGGAGATGAAGAACAAAAAAGGAAGCCCTTTCGCAGCATTTTTCAAATTTAAAGAACTGAAAAACAAATTCAAGCCTCGAGTTGCAATAATGAGAGATACTGTAGGGGGAAAGTCCTAAATGATCCAGGAAGCATCAAAAGAAAATAGAGGGAATACACAGAGTCACTGCACAAAACAGAATTAGTTGACACTAAAATATTTCATGATGTGTCATATGCTCCAAAGCTAATGGTGATGTGGGAAGAAGTTCAAGGTACATTGAAGGCAGTGGCAAAAAATAAGGCCCCAGGAATCAGTGGAATACCAACTGACATGTTCCAACCAGCAGATGCAACCCTGTACATGTTCACCTATCTGTGCCAGCAAATTTGGAAAACAGCTCCCCAGACAACTGAATTGAAGAGATCCCTATTTGTTCTCATTGCCAAGAAAAGTAATCCAATGGAACATGGAAATTACCAAACAATATCATTACTATCACATGCAAGCAAATATTGTTGAAGATGATCCAAAAAATGTCTAGATCAGGTCATTGAGAGAGAACTGCCAGAAGTTCAAGATGGGTTTAGAAGAGGCCGTGGCACCAGAGATATCACTGCTGATATCAGATGGATCTTGGCAGAAAGCAGAAAACAGCAGAAAAATCTTTATTTGTGTTATTGACTATGCAAGGACATTTGGCTATGTGGATCATAACAAACTACAGCTAACATTGAGAAGAATGAGAATTTTGGAACATTTAATTATGCTTAAATGAAACGTAGACCTAGACCAAGAAATTATTGTCCAAACAAAGCAAGGCAACACTGCATGGTTTGGAACTAAGAAAGATGAGCATCAGAGTGTGTCTTTTTCCCCCCCTATCTATTCCTTCTGCATGCTGAGCAAACCATGAGAGAAGCTGCACTTTAAGAAGAAGAGTGCAGCATCAGGATTGGAGGAAGAAACATCAACAACTTTCTATATCCAGATAATGCAACCTTGCTTGCTTAACGCAAGGAAGACTGGCAGCCTCCAGTATGGATTGCATCTCAACAAGAAGAAAACAAAATCCTCACCACTGGACCAGTGGGCAACATTGTGATAGAGAAATTGTCATCTTACTTGGATCCACAATCAATACCCTTGGGACCAGCAGTCAGGTGGTCTGGGGACATAAAGTATTGGGAAAGTCTGCTGCGAGGGGCCTCTCCAAAAAGTCCTGATGAGCGTTGTCGGCCTAAAGGCTGAGGTGCACCTGATTCAAGCCACAATATTTCCATTCACCTGCTATGCCTCTGAGAGCTGGACAATGAATAAGGATGACAGAAAAAGAATCTGTGCCTTTGAGCTGTGGGGGAGAGTGCTGAATATCCCATGGACGGCTGAAATAAACATGTCTTGGAGAAGTTGAAACCAGAGTGCTTCTTGACACGTTGCCGCAAATGACGGCAAATGTGTCTCTAATCACGGTTGTTAATTTAAAAAGTGTGCGGCAACGTTTTAATGGCAAGGATAAGAGACACTTTGTCTCTACCTACTTTGGGCATGTTACTAAGAGAGGCTTTATTCCTTGGAAAGAGAAATCATGCTTGGAATGATGGAGACTCACCAAAAGAGAGGATGATTCTCAACAAGATGGACTGGCACCGTGATTGCAACAATGGGCTAAAGTGTGTCAGAGATTATTAGTATGACACAGGAAAGGAGTGTTCAGATCTGTTGTTCATTGGGTCACTATGAGTCATACTCGACTCAGTGGCTCTTAACAACACCAACTATTCCTCCAAGTTCATATCTGCTATAAGAGTCATACATTCAATGCTGAATGCCTCAAACTGCAACACCAGAAGGGGTCCTCACCTGGTCTTTCTGGGGTCCTGGATCTTTAAGATGCAAAGCCAGGAAGTACTCAAACACCCTCATCCTAGGCAGTTCCTTCTTTGCCACTGCCTTTCAATTCCTCCTGGAGAATAAGATAGGAAAGACAATGCTAACTTAATTTGCCAGAATGAATAAAGATAAGACAGTAACTGAAGGTGATGAAGTGCTTGGAGTATCTAATTCACAGCCTCAATCTCAGGCTCTCTCCATCACCACTGTCTTCCCGGTGTTGGAGCTGATTAAGCCAAAATGATCACTGTTAATTATCTTTCTCTGTTGCTGGAGGAGGGCTGACTCCCCTACTTGGGCTGTGGGTATGTTGGAGTCTGTAAATGGACAAAATGAATTTAGAGGAAGGGGCCAGGCCTTGTGAGTCACCCTAGTGCTCAGTGGGGGCCAGATACTTGGGGGAGCCTGTGTCTTAGTGAGCCCTGCAACCACCTCTGACTTAGAGTCTGGAGTGAGAGACCATCAACAATACGGATTGACACAGGAGCTGCCACAATGGGCACAAACAGAGACAGCCGTGCAGATAGTGCAGGACTGAGCAGTGATCTGTTGTTCCTAGGATCATTGTAAGTCAGAACCTACTCAAGGACGCCCACCTGCAACATTGCACGAAGATATTTCAGTATGTACCCAAAAGTGGGTTCATCACTGACCTCAGTGGTAGAGAATCCTGCCAGGCTGGACCAGGACACTGGGCAAAGAGACAGCATCGTTCATACACAGTGGGACATATGTACATATGTCCCACTGTGTATGAACTTATGACATATTCACAAGAAGGATTTTCATTCATACACACAGGACCTTGTGGCTCATCTGCGAAGCAAGGAGCATATTAACGGTGCTCATGGGTGATGTAAGGGTGTAATAGGTGCTTGTTCATCACTGAACACACAGGTATGATGTAGCTCGCTGCACAGTGTCAGTGTTCAGACAACCCTGACGGAAATTCCCTGCCATGTTGCTAACTAGACCTCGGCTATGCTGCCTTTCTAAGCCTCAGTGTCTTCATTTGAGAAATGGGAACGTTAATAATCCATTCCAGAGAGTTCCAGGAAGGAATAAGAAGTGGTTGTCTGACTCCCTAGGGACATTAACTATTCAAAATCAAAAGGGCAGCCTTTGCCCAAGTGACAGGGTTCAAAAGGGGGATTAGAGAAGGAGGATTGGAGTGAGGAAAAATATGAGGAAGGAAAAGTGATGTTGCATTGTAGGGATCACAGTCAATGTCACAAAGCAAACTGTATATGAATTATTGAAGGGAAGACCAATTTGCTCTGTAAACTTTCACCCAAGACGTGAATGGTTTTTGAATAGAAACCAGATCTGCTCTGTGAAACGGCACCCAGCACAGACTAAAAATATAAGAGAAACAGGAAAAGAAGTCAGTGCCTAGAAAGAGCTTTGCCTGGTGCCTAGCACACAGCTGGGCCCTGTGATGACTCTTGTTGTTGTTGTTACTGTGTACCATGATGGACTCGCAGCTGACCCTCCAGCAGGTCTTTAGAGGCAGTAAATCTCATGGGAGGAGATTGCCCATCTACCTCTCACAGAGTAGCTGGAGGATTCGAGCCTCAAGCCTGATGATTGGCGTTATAACTCCTTACCACTAACTACGAGAAGCTCCCTCCATGACGACCAGTTACCATCATTGGAGTTACCACAGTGATCACCCGCCTTCTCCCTCCTCCATGACTATGGTGTGGGTATGCTGTGCACTTGGTAACGAGCCCAAAAGGATGATCATGGACTTGATAGAGATTCACATTTGTGGCTCCGGGGAGACACCTTCATTTCGCATTCGATGTGTTATTCCATTTTCCTTTGTGACTCACAGAATGAGGACCTGGTGGCTGGCTGGCAGGGAAAGAAAGAAAGAGGAAAGCACTCCTTCAGGGATGAGTTTGGGTTTTATGCAAAGCTGGAGACCTGCTTTGCTGGAATTGGAAGCAATTTGCAGCAACACAAAGGATGCATTAGTGAGAGAGCCAGGAGGCCCAGCAAAGGGAGTCTGGAGCTGCCTGGGGGGATACAGTGATTCCAGTGCAACCAAAGCAGCACAGGGTGCTAGGGCCTGGGTGCCTGTTTTGGGGAAATGAATGAGCCATCACCATACAGGTGCTGTGCCCAGCATGTGGGAAAGGAAACAGGTCTCTGGAGCTGCCAAGATTCAGGGAATTGGCTTAATATCCTTTGTTGTGGTGTCTAAAATGAGGACAGCAGGGTCTTCCTGGGAGCCTGTATTGGAAGCTGGGACAGGGAGGATCCTGGGGTCCAAACCTGACAGAGAATGGAAGTTTTGTGAAATGAACAGGTGGATAGAGTCAAGAAAGAAAAGTTTAAAGTTAAGCAGCCTGTACTACATGTTGGTTCAGGGAGTGACAGCTGGCTATGTGACAGCTTGGAGGTAAGGGGACAGCAACAAGTGAGACACAGGTGGTTCAGGGCAGAAGGCTCAGAACTAAGCCTGTGTGTAGATGTTGCAGGTGTGGGGGAACCTGACAGCTTCAAGGAACAGGAGTAGCTCTGAGCTCCCACCCGGACCCTTCCCACTGCTGGGCTCTGTGACTCTTTGAGGTCCTGGGCCATCCTAAACTGAGAAAATGGAAAGGTCTCTCAGTGTCAAGGGGTCAGAGAATCATAGAGAACTGGAGTGAGGAGCTATTGGTTAGACCAGCCCTGTAACAGTGCACAGAGAATCTCAGAGTTGAGAGTGACTTGCCCGAAGTCTCTGTGACTGTTTTTGTATTATTCCCAGTAAACATTTACCACCGGCCCCCTAGGACAGATATAGGATTCTAACTGTTTAACATGTTTTGGCCAAGGGACTGTGGGTAAACATGACAGTTGCTAGTTCTCCATTGTGTTCATAAGAAGCACCTATGTTTCTATTCACCCTCTGTGTTCATATCATTTTCCACAAGAAGACCAGGCCTTTGGCAGCCAATGACCTACAGAGAAAGATAAATGGGCATAGACCTAAACTCAAATCACAGCCAGAAACCTGCCCAGGCAGCTTGGAACCTGAGACAGAGCTGCCCCAGCCCTTCACAGACTGATGAACAAGACAAGCAAATGCTGCTTTTGTGAGCGTGGTGTGTCAGTGCTGTCAGCGTTATCATGGCGGCAGCTGACAGATGCAGCCACACAGTGTGTCAAGAACTAAGCTAGGCCTGATTCCAGGGAGCCCACAGGGAAGAGCAGTCTCTGTCCACCCCCTCTGGACCACCTCAGAGCCAAGGCCCACCTCCTGTGAGGTTGTGTTTGGGCCACTCTGGTTGGAATTGGCCCATCTTTCATGAGCCCATCAGCATGGATGCACCTCAGACCTGCCAGAAACCCTTCAGCCTCCCTGGGTGAGGTGAACAGGTAGCTGCAGAGCCAAGCTGTCCCGGCAGGGAAAGGGTAAACAGTAAGCAGACAGAATAAGGAGCAGGTGTCCAAGGGCTGAGAAGAGTCACAGGGAGGAGGCAGGTACAGAGAACCTAGGAGATGAATCCTGAGGATCTCTCCCTGCCAAGAAGAGTTCTTGGGATGTAGGGTGAGAATACAAGAGATTGAAACCCTGCTTCATGTGTGCTGCTCGATGGTCAGCCACCCCACTGCTCCAAGCAGGATAAGGGGACACCATCCTCACCTCCCAACCCTGCAATGGGACATTGTTGTTGATGATCAAGTCACCATGACTCATAGTGACCCTATGTGCAATAGGTCTGAACACTGCCCTATCCTGAGTCAGTCTCACTGTCTCCAACACACTTACCTCATTACCCCACTTACTGTGTCAAACCATCTCATCCAGGATCTTTCTCTCCTGCACCATCCCTCTACCCTTCCAAGCATGATGTCCTTCTCCAAGGACTTGTCCCTCCTGGTCACATGCCCAAAGTATGTGAGAGAGAGCTTCAAAAATCCTTGCCTCCAAGGAGCCGCACCTTAGTCTACCAGGCGCACCTTAGTCTCCAGAGAGACACCGTTGCTCTTCAGTACTTTAGAGAGGTCCCTAATAGCAGACTTTCCCATTGCGATACGCTTTTTGATTTCCTGACTGCTGGTGCCAAGAGTGTTGACCGTGGAGCCGAGCAAACCGAAGCTGTGAACAATCTCAATCTCTTCGCCAAGGAGCCGCTTGGTTTACCCTCTCCAGGACAGACCTGTTTGTTCTCTTGGAAGTCCATGGAATGTTCAATACTCTTCTCAAGCACCACAATTCAAAGGCATTGATTTGTCTTGTCATCTTTAGTAGGAAGTAATGAGTCAAAATGTACATGATATCATGATAGATGAGGGATCCCTCCCTGACTACTCATGCCCAGAACAGCCAAGTGGTCATGAGCATAGTTATACTTCTAGGGCTGTGCCAAATCTACTACTTCCTGACTATATGTCACTCTCCCTTCCTGAGCCTCAGTTTCCTCATCTGCAAAATGAAATAATAACAGCACCTCCACCTGGAGTCTGGAAGAGAGAATCCTTGTCAGGTGGCTGCACAGAATGACATGAAAGACTTGCTCTGTCAAAGGCAGCACGGACACCATGAGCTGGGGTCGGGGAGCCTTTTAGATGGAGGAGACCACTGGGTGCATATGAGGGGTTCTTATCATTCCTACAATCATTCATTGTGAGTGTCCCTTCCAGAATCCACCATGAGAGTGCATGGCTGTCCCTCTCCTGTCTATCACATCTTGTTGCTTGGGTCCTGCTTTGTCAGTTCTGGTCTGACCCCAGCTCTCTCAATGCAAATGGATTTTCTGTGCATATGAAAACCTCGTGGAAAACAGTAGCTTCATCTACTTGATTAATGACAAGAGCAAAAATGTCTCAGCATTCTTCCTTTATGCCTTTATGAGCAAGCAAGCTGTCCCCAGACGGGAGAGGTTCATCAAAAACTATTTGGGAGAATGTGACTCCCATTTACATGCCACGATTTGTTAAAAGTGGTTTCCACTCTGCTGCCTGCTTCCTTCCTTTCCTTTTCTCTTAAATGAGAGTATCTCCTGCTCATTCTTGTGGAAGATCTGCTAAGGGAGATGAATGCAGGAGAGTCGTGAACTCCCGGAGAGATATGGCTCTTGAAAAAGTATTTATTTGTGAGGTGAAATGCAGCCAAGTGTGAGTGTGTAAATCACAAGCCATTAGGGTGCAGGTGGAACGCTTTTGCTGTAGATCTGTCTACAGATGCCTGATCCTCAGGATGCTCCCGGCTCCTATTGTAAGTTACGATCCACAGGGAAATGGAAAGGGTTTGCTGAGCCCTGCAGTGGTCTTGGGAGATTGTGAGGTAAGGCCTCACCTGCTCCCTCTCACCCGTAAAGTTCTCTTGAGCTCAGGTCTCTTTTCTAACCAACTCTGCCTTGGTGCTCTAATCATGGACTCAGGGCCTCTCTCTGGACCTCTGTCTGTTTCCTTGAGTCTATGAGTCCTACTCTCTCTAATGGCTTCATCCAGCCTCTTGGGTCCTTCCCATGGTCCCTCCCATCCCTGGAGAGATGACCTAGCAAGTGGAGTAAGGCTGGATTTCATGCTGTCCTTTTCCTGGGTAAGAAAGCCCCTGCTGAGGGCCCTAACTTGAGAGGTGTTCTGATATGGCGCTCTGGGCTGTGCCTTACCCTATTGGATAAGAAATCCATGTGCCCTAAGGGATACGCTCATCACAGACTACCCAGCACCCACCCACCAATCTAGACTGCTTTGAAACCTGCATCCTGAAATCTTGATCACATTCCAACTCCAAGTCGACTTCTTCTCTGGACCCAACTACCTGACTGTGGACTGTGCTGTGAAGCAAGCTGCCCAGGATGGGGTGTCCCATTCTTGCAGGTCCCTCAAGGAGTGAAAGGGTCTGGGAAAGGTAGGGATAGAGGAACCCAGGCTGCTCGCCTTGCACCTCCCCATCCTGGACTAGAAACCTGTGAATCTTAAAATCTAACCTGATTTCCCTAAAAGGTACTATAAAACTTTTTACCAAGGTAGAAGAACATGGTGGTGGTGTGTTACATACTATTGCATCAAGTACAATTCACAGCAACTCTATGAACAATGGATCTAAACCCTGTTCTCTCCTGTGCCATCCCATCATCTCTGACACACTTGCGCCCATTGCTGCAGTCACCATGTCAGTCCTTGGGGGTCTTCTCTTTCACTGACCCTTTACTGTTCTAAGCACAATGTCCTTTTCGAAAGGCTAGTTCCACACTGCTCCCTTATCCTGCCCCACCTGCATGGCCTCATTCCTTCCTCACAAACACTCTGGGAGGACGGCAGCATTATTCTCCCATTTCTATGGTAATGAGATGAAGGGTCAGAAAGATGAAAATCTCACCCGAGACCATACATCATATATACCCCATTCTCAGGCTCCCATCCCAGGGTCAAGTTGAGGGTCAACAAAGCATTAGCCTAACGAGCAAGGACATCCATTTAAAGACTAAGGTGTGCCTGTTGAACAATGAATGAATAAGACAGAAAGAGAATGGATGCCTTTGAATGGTGGTATTGGCGAAGCATATTGAAAATGCTCTGGACTGCCAAAAGAACAAGCAGATCTGTCTTGGAGGAAGTGTAACCAGATTTTTACTTAGAAGCTAGGATGGTGACATTTTGTCTCCTCCACTTTGAACATGTTGTTTGGAAGGCCGAGTCTTTGGGAAAAGGTGGAGGGTCAGTGAAAAAGAGGACCTTCAATGTGATAGACTGACACAATGACTGTAAGAAGAGCTCGAACAAGGCAGAGGTCATGAGGATGGTACAGAATAAGGCAAGGTTCTGATCAATTGTCATGGGGTCACTCTGAGTCATAGTCAACTTGACAGCACCTATCAACAACAGAGCATTAGGAAGATGTGCTAACATTAGGGCCAGAAGCTAAGGGCAATGGAAAAAGGTGGCTGGGGTAGATGACAGAGTTCTTAATGCACTTATATCCATGCCCAGGCCTCTGAGCATGACAAAGAGGGCACCATGTGTATGGTTAGTGCAGGAGTCACCTAGTTATGCATTCTGGAAAGGCAGGCTGCCTATGGTACCCTCCATCTGGCCATTCCTCGTCCCCCAATCTCCTTGGATTACTGGTTTCTCTTTGCTGCTTTCTTTGCCATCAGCCTTTTAGACCTTCTCTCAGTCTCCCAGAATACACAGGTTTCTTTCCACCACAGAGCTTTTGCACATATCTTTCTTTCTGACTAAAACACCCATCAAATCCCCATGGTACAGATTTGCCTTCTTGGGCAGGTCAAATCTACGTTATTATATGTCTTTCACAGCATCAAATCCTCTCCTGTTTGACATTAGCCCCCTGTTGTGATGAACTGATGAACTGCACAGGGCGAGTTCAGTGTCTTTTCTTCCAATAATCTACAGAGTCCCAGGCCCTGCTCACCTTTATCTCCAGCCTAGTTAGTGCACAAAAGAAAAAAAGACTCAGCTGAACTATTTTTTTTTATTTTTTAATAATTTTAATGAACATTTACAGAGAATTTGGATTTCCATTCATTCATTGCTGCACTTCTCTCCCCGCCCAGCCCTCTCCCCCCGACCCCAGTTTGTTCCTCTCTTTCAAAAGAAAAAGACTCCCTCCCTGGTACACAATCCCCCCGCACCCCTCCCACCGCCCCAAGTACATTCCACTATGCAACCTTAATTGTGGACTCTTAGGATAACCATAATACCCTATCATACATCGCTTTTAAATTATTCAGTCCCCTCATTTGTTTCAGTGCAGTATACACAATTTATCCAGTTTTTCTCAGTCTTACCCCCACCCTGATATCAGTCCCATTTTACAGCAGTGGCACCATGCAATCAATATTTGTCCTTTTGTGACTGAGATATTTCACTCAGCATAATGTCCTCCAGGCTTACCCATTTTGAATAATATTGAATGAGTTCTTTGTTTTTCAATGCTCAGCTGAACTATTAAGTAAATAAATCAATGACATGATATCTGAGTTGAATCCTATAACTCTGGCTAATGCCTGGGACCTGAGGTCCCCACCTTATCCTATTTACTCCCCAGACTCAGCTAAGAAGCCTCCTCTGACTTCCCTTCACCTGAGATCACCCCTCTCTGAAGTACTTGCCATGCTGCTTCATAGATGCTCTATTTCTCCACCTGCCTTCCCATTCAAACTGGAGCTCTGAAGGCCAAGACACACCTCTGAGGCCCTGGCACTCACCACAGGGAAGGCAACAGGCTGAGAGCATCAAGTATTTGTTAAATTAGCAAATGAGGGATGTTAGAAGGGAGTTCCAGAGTTCTATTCAGGGGTATAATATCTAGGCCTTTTCTCTGCAGGTCGGGCTGCTAGTGCCTCCTCCATATTCCACAAATATGCACACACATACACACATGTATATGCACACACACACAATCAAGTCTTGGTCACAGATTTGACTGTAGTCCTCAGACGTCTTGGGGAAAGATACAAGAAATAAGATGCTGAGGGGACTGGGAGAGGAGCTGCCAGAAATTTAAGTTACTGTGAAGATGGACCTCCCTCTCCTCTGATAGGAAGAAGATGTTGGCTTACCTGAGGCCATCCTCCAGGTAGCCAGGCTTCTGTGGGACAGGGATGGGAGTGGGGTTAGGAATCGTGCAGTTGTTAGTAAACGAAAGGTATTGGAGGAAACAATGGCTCTCAGCTCTTCTCCATTCCCGTAGGGCTTGACAAAATTCTGCATCATAAAATTACAGAATCACAGCATCTCGGGGCTGCAAGCTTTCCTGGGCACTTCCTGATAACCCATCATGCCTGGATCATTATTTATTTTTCGAGTGCCTATTTGCAGCATTTGTGTGCGTGCACACACATACACACACTCCAGAGGACGTTATCTTCTCGGGAAGATAATGCTGCCCATTCTGCTTCTCCCCTTCTCCTGCCCTCTAAAACATGAATATTATCTTTGCAAGATGGTTTCTGATATGAAGGTGCACATGCAGTGCCCAACCAGGAAAATCAGAATGGAGAGACAATCAAAGGAGACATCAGAAATAATAAGTTGGTCTTTCTTTACAATAGAGATGAGGGGAGTTGTCAGAAAGAGAGGCAGAGAGAACTCTGCAGGCTTGTCATCTGGGGAAATTCGGAGGCATCGATACACGTAGGGCCCTATGGTTCTCCCAGTGGTGAGGAATGGGACCTTCAGGAAGTTTTGGAGGGGGTTGTAAATCTTATCTCCTTTAGTTTTCTTCAGGTAATTAATAGAATTTGAAAAGTATTGTTGGTTACTGGACTATTTCTCTGAGAACAGCACAGTAGACTGGGCCTCACAGAGTCCCAGGTATAGCCAGGTTACCCATTATAACGCAGGGTGTGTCTCAAGTGCAGGGAATGTGTCGTATCTGTGTCCCAACTGCCCAGGCCCGGTCTGCACAGAGAAGATGGTTAATAAACAACCATTGAATAAATGGAGGAAGATGAGCAAAGACTGAGGCTGACTCGTTTGGAGTTTATTTTAATAGTTAAAGGTTGTAAGCCAAGATTAATGACTAAACGGCAGTCAAAAAAGGGATCGTATGTATCTACGAAGTGTGGTTTTCAGTCCAGTGGTCACCTGGTCAGTGGGTATTGTCATGCCCATCACACGGATGAAGAAACTGACTCAGAATAAACTCTCCTGAGGTTGTGAAGACAGGCAGCATGGAACAGGGCTCCCAAACCCCACCCACGGTCACCTCTGTCACTCTGAGATAGCGCAGTGTAGCTTGGGGAAAACTGAGCAAGGTCGTGGAGAAAGTCACTGTGAGTGGGACTTTCAAGAGTTCTTTGGACAGAGATTAGTGAACAGATAGGTGGAGGGAAAGAAAGGACAAGGTACAGAGAGGATTTGAGGAGATGTGATACAAAGGCATTGATTGATCGTAATTGGTGTTCTAGAGCATAATTTATATAAATTATTGAATGAAAATCAATTAAGAAAATCACTGCGTAGGAGTCTAATAGGCAGCCATGCTGAATCATGAAGGAAGGTTGTTGGTGTTGGGTCCCATTGGGTCGACTGTGACTCAACAATCCGGTGAACGGCAGATGGAAACTTGCCCTACTCCGTCATCTCCAGCATTTCTGCCATGATCAAGCCCATTGTCACAATCACTGTGTCAGTCCATCGTGTTGAGGGTCTTCCTCTCTTTCTCTGACCCTCCTCCTTTCCCAGCCTAATGTCCTTTTCCAAGGACTGTCATGTCCTGATAACATGACCAAAGTATGTGAGATAAGCTTTCTCAACCCTTGCCTCTAAGGAACACCCTGGCAAGGTAAAGAAGTCTATTTCTTGTGGAAATAGCAACATGTGGAAAAGCAAGGAAGTGGCGAAGTCCAGAACATCTTTGGAGAACAGAGTGACATTTGCCAGAACAGCAGGGCAGCTGTGGCTGGAAGGGAATGGAGAAACTTCTCCAAGGTCAAGTGCACAGCTGCTGCTGGAATCTATGCATTTGGATGTTCAGACTAGGTTTCTCCTTGCACTATGAGTACCTGACTTCTTTTCGCCTGTCCTAACAGACTCAGATATTTCCTCTAAGCCCCAGAGCTACATATCTGACTTCAACAAACAGACTCCATCTGCCCACCCTCAACTCAGCACACAACCTAACCAAGCTCAGCACCATGAACTTCTCTGAGCCGGCGTCATGAAAAGTCTGACAATATCAAAGTGCTCTTGTCTCCTACCCATTGCCCAAATTAAGGCCACATCCGCTTTAAGTACCCTCTGAACGAGCCATTCCTCATTCTCCTGCTTACAGACAATAAGTGGCTCCCTTTTGCCCACAGGGCTAAATAAAACCTCCCCAGCCTGTCTATTGGGACACTCTCTAGAGACACCCACATTCCAGTCTCACTTATGCCCTCTGCCACCTTTTATGATTCCATTGTTCCAATGACTAGTATTTCCATAAATGCACCTCTATAATATAGCCTTCTGTGTGTTTGCCCATTATTTCTTCTGCCTGGATAGCTCTTCTTGCCTCAGCCAACTGGTGGTCTCCTATTCATCCCTCAAAACCCAGATCAAAATGCAATTCCCCTATGAAATTTTCCCTGACCAACTCTTAGGAAAGTCAATACTCAGTGAAAATATTTGTTATTATTATTTCATATTTATTATCCAACTAATAATAAAAGAAGGCATTACTGTTTCTGTTGGGTGCTGGCAATTAAAGTTGAATTCTTAGCGATCCTATGAACAAAGACCTGAACTCTGTCTTATCCTATGCCATCTGCATGATCTCTGATATGCTTAAACACATTGCTGCAGTCACCATGTCAATCTATTTCATTGGGCATCTTCTCTTTCACTGACCCTCCTCCTCCCCAAGTATGATATCCCCCTCTCAGGAATAGCCTCTTCTAGCAGTATGTCCAAAGTGAGAGAAGAGCTTTGCCTTCTTTGCCTTCTGGCTCCTTTTCCAAGACATTCATTCTTTTGACAACAGTCCATAAAATATTCAGCCCTAGTCTACAATACCACAGCTCAAAGGTATCAATTTTTCTGCCATCTTTACTCATTGGCCAGTTCTTAGATGTATACCAAGTTATTGAGAAGACCACACCTTAGTCTTCAAACTGATATCATTGCTCCTCAGTATTTTAGAGAGGTCTCTGATAGTAGATTTGCCCAAAGAAATATGCCTCTTGATCTCCTGACTGCTGGTATGAAAAGTGTTAGTTGTAAATCTGAGCAGGGTTAAATCACTGACAGTTTTGATCCTTTCTCCATCTGTCATGGTGTTGCCTATTGGTCCAAAGGATCTTTGTTTTCTTGATATTGAGATGTAATCCATACTGAGATCTGTAGTCTTTGATCTTCTGAAGCAAGCATTTCATATCTTTCTCCCTTTCAGCAAGCAAGGTCGTGTCATCTGTATAACACAGGTTGTTGATGACTCTTCCTCCAATCTTGATGCCACATACTTCTTCATAGAGTCTGGGTTCAAAAATTATTGGCTCAGCATACAGATTGAACAGGCATGGACCAAAAAGATACAACTGTGTTGCACACCTTTCCTGGTTTTAAACCATGCAGTCTTCCTTTGTCATGTTCAGACTACAGCTTCTTGGTCTAGATATAGGTTTCAAATAAGCATAATTAAGTGTTCTGGGATTCCCATTCCACTAGCCATAGTTTGTTGTGATCCATATAGTCAAATTTCTTTGCATAGTTAATAAAGCACGAATAGTCTACTTTCAGTAAGGATTCATCTGACATCAGCAATGATATACCTAGTGCCTCTCCTTAACCCAGCTTGAATTGCACTGTTCAAGATGCAATTGATAATAAATTAAGGCATTAACAGTTACTGAAATTTCTTGGCTGCTTCTCATGTACCAACCACTATTCTAAACTCTTTACATTCGCTTACATTTATATCAATTATAACGGATACAGCTAAAATTTTCATTTTACGAATAAGAAACCAGAGGAATGCTAACCACACCTCTTCAAGTCAGTTCCCTCAGGCTTAGCTACACACCCTTCTTCTGCCCTCTGACTGTCTCTACAGCCTCCATCACAGGAAGGAGCCCAGATTCCCCAAGCGGGGGCCCTTAAATATCTGTATTAGAGTATGGAGGCAGAGATGCTCTGCCTTTGCTCATTGAATCATTAAAGTTGGAGCACAGAAATCTGTAAGTGAACAGCCTTCCCAGAAATGCTCGTGACTCTAACATCACATGGCTGGTGTGTTAAATGGAAACAGCCTGGGCTTTGCAGCCAGACCCAACCAAGTCTGAATGTCCTTCTGCTGCTTCCCAATGTGTGATCATGGTGAGCCACTGAACCTCTGAGCCTTTGTATCTGTGAAATGGGGATATGGATGATCTTGCAGCATTGTTGCAGAAATGGGGGAAAGGCCAGTCAAATTCCTTCCCCCAATCCAGTTATCATGAGGACTGAGCTAATGCTCTTTATTCCAAAGATGAGAAGGTGCTGATCATGGGAGCTTAGATGTGGCAAATACGCATATGTTCTAGGTGTGTGTATGTCTGCCTGTGTGTGTGTGCGATGTGTGCGATGTGAGCAGACCAAAGTCTGCTCTAAACATCCAGCATGTCAGCATCTTCAAGAAAAGACTTTGAAAAAAGGTGAGATTCCCTGTGTGACTCTGTTGTCCATTGTGTCTCCACCTTCACAAACATGCTTGCCATTCTGCTCAGCTGTGGTCATTAAAGTTGACCCAGGTCCCACACTTCCTAACACAATTGCTGCATCTGGTTACTTAGACGATGTTAAGAAGTTAAGTACTGGATGTACAGATTTCTTCTACCATTCCTGAAATATCCTCTAGCCATACTACTAGGCACATGATGAGAGGAAGTTGTGAACAGACAGAACTATTTGACCCAGGAGGAGGTCAAGGCTCAGAGAGGTTTATAGACCTGCCAGGGTCACACAGGAGTCAAAGAAGTAGTTGCTGAACTTGAGCCGAACTTCCCTTTGTGACGTTCAGGCTTCTGTGCATCCTGGTCACCCAGCCTCTGCCAGGCTGATGATGCTCTTTTCTCCCCTCATCTTCAGCAAGTCTTCTTTCACCTTCCACCTGGATGGAATTCTAACTATCAAGCCCTTGTAATGGGTGAGCCATTTGAGTCCAGAAAGCTGGAAGCAGAAGGACCCCATCTCAGCTACATGTATACTTTCGGGGCCTGTTCTGACATGAAAGCTCAGTGGTGCTGTCCTGCCCTGGTTGCAGCTTCCACAGTCCTGTCCAACCATAACTGCACTAGACACCTCAGCAAGGAAAGGCTTGGCCTTTGGAGTCAGGCAGCTCTGGTGCAAGTCTGCTGTTTCCAAGCTAAGTGAGTCTGGGAAAGACACTTCACTCATCAGAGCCACAAGTTACTTATATATAAAATGGAATGATGCTGTGTTACCTTCCAGGGGTTTTGGTGAAATGCCAGCACTGTGTTGATTCAGCATCTTCTCAGGGTCCTTGGTGCTCTAACCCCCTCTTAATGGTTCTGGAAAGAATGGCTTGTTTGGAATTGGAATGATCCCAGTAAAGAGACATTGTTTGGCAGGAAATGGGAAATTGTCTTCAGGGAGTTGGTGATTAAATCACATGTCATTCACCTACAACTAGGAGAAAATAGATGAATAGGACTGTCTAAGAATCAAATCCCTATGCACATCAAAAAACTTCTCCAACAGAGTAAGAAGGAAACCCACAGAATGGGGAAAAAATATTTGGCAATGCTATATCTGGTGGTGGTGGTGGTGGTGGTGGTGGTGGTGGTGGTGGTGGTGGTTGTGTGCTGTAGAGTCAGATCTGACCCATAGCTGACCCTCCGGCAGGTTTTCAGAGGCAGTTAATGCTACAGCAAGAGATTGCCCAACCTTCTCCCGCAGAGCAGCTGGTGGCCTCTAACCTTATGCCTTAGGGATTGCAGTGCAGCTTCTTGCCACTAGACCACCACAGCTCCCTATATATGTGGTAAGGGACTTAAACCTAAAATTTATAGAATGCTCCAGCACCTCAACAACAAAAAAGGTAAACAACCCAATCACAA
Source organism: Elephantulus edwardii (assembly GCF_000299155.1). Classification (NCBI taxonomy): domain Eukaryota; kingdom Metazoa; phylum Chordata; class Mammalia; order Macroscelidea; family Macroscelididae; genus Elephantulus; species Elephantulus edwardii. The sequence goes on along the minus strand of NW_006399902.1, from coordinate 875,348 downwards.
AATGGGCATAGGATATGAATAGAACTTCACCAAAGAAGACATTCAGATGACAAACACACACATAAAGAAATGTTCAAAATCCCTAGCTATCAGAGAGATACAAAACAATCATGAAATATCATCTCACCCCAGCAAAGAGAGCAAAGTTCAACAGGGCAACAAACAACAAATGCTGGTGAGGTTGCGGAGGGATTTGAACCATTATTCACTGCTGGTGGGAATGGAAAATGGTGCAGTCACTGTGGAAGGCAGACTGGCGCTTTCTCAAAAACGTAGAAATAGAAATACCATTCAACCTAGCAACTCTCTTACTGGGAATATACCTTAAATAAACCAAGACCATGACTCAAACAGATGAATGAACATCCATGGGGGGTTTTGGTTGGTTGGTTGGTTTTTTTACAGCATATTCCATTTAATTTTTTTCCTTACTCATTCATTGTACATTTTCCTCCCTGCCCACCCCTCCCCCCAGTTCATTTTTCTCTTTGGAAAAAAAAATTTATTTCGTTTTTATATAATTCCCCCCTGTCCACACTCCACTTTACTATGCATTTATTTTTCTGTAATCTTGTCATGAAAATAATACTTAATGCTATACTCTTTTTAAACAGTTCTCATCCTCATCTATTTCAATGCAATATACATTATTCATCCCCTCTCTTCTTAGGTTCCCTGAACCCCAATGTCAATCTTGGGGGTTTTTCTTTTTTAAAAGAATTTTATACACGCTTGCCTGTTTCATACTTTTCTTCATTCACATTGTGTTTCATACAATCAGCTCCATGTCCTATGTTTTATAAAATTAATCACCATTGGATCTTGGTCTTTTCAGGTCCCCGCTAGGTCTTTGCCATTTCCTTCACCCACTCCTTGCACTCACCAAATTGTGCAACCCTGTGGTTTCGCCCCTACCCATCCTCGCGCCTCTGCTCCTACCCCATCCCCCCTTAAATCTCCATGCATATTTTGCTAGTTATCCTTCTATTTTTAGAATAATGGTTTTATGCAGTATTTTTCCTTATGAAACTGAGCTAGTTCACACAGATTAATGTTTCCCAGCCTCTCCCAAGTTATATAATATTTTTCCAAATCATTATTCCTGAGCGCTGCATAGTATTCCATTGTGTAAATGTACCACAGTTTCTCAATCCATTCCATTGTGGTTGAACATTTAGGCTGTTGCCATGCTTATTGCTGTGTCATTTACAATAGCAAAGAGAAGAAAGTACCCCAAGTTCCTATCAACAAACAAATGGATAGAAAAACTATGGTACCTTCACACAATGAAATATTACACACCATTGAAAACTAATGAGCTTGTAAAACATTGCACAAGCTGCAGGAGCCTGTAGAGTGAAATATCTCAGTCACAAAAAGACAGATACTGCATAACACTGCTGTTCTAAAATAGGACAGACAAGCGAGGAGTTGGGGAGACAATGGAAAAAGAGTATACAGATAATGGACACTGCAGTAGAACAGTGGAAAGAAAGAACTGACGAAAAGAAATATATGATTAGGCATTATATGTGTGACAACAATCTGGAACAAGGCATGCATTATGGAGTGGCCTGGGGGAGGAGACAAGAAGGAGGAAGAAAATACAACAATGAATAAATATTTTTTTTTTTTTAAATCACAAGTCATTGAGAGATACCTGAAACTCGCTTGCCTTCTCTGGTTTTTCTCTCTAGTTCTCTCTTTCTCCTTCTAGCTGAGGGTGAGGGTGAGCTCACACAAAGAACAGACACACACACACTTATAACATCATCCAATCTGGATGGCAGTGTCAGAAACAGAACTTAAGACAACCTCCCATCTAAAGGGATCAAACCATACTGTTCCTTGAATATCTACCATGTAGCAGGCCTCATGGTAAGTATTTCTCATGTACCATCTTATTTCTGCTTCACAAAAAAACAGTGTGTTAGGCATTGTAATTAGCTTCAGTTTACAAAATTGTGAGGCCATATGTTGTTGTTGTTGTTGTTGTTGTGTGTCGTCGAGTCGTTTGCGACTCATAGCGACCCTATGTACAACAGCCCTAAAGGGTTTAGGGCTCTATCCTGTGCCAATCTCATTGCCTCTGACACACCCATCCCGATTACCCCAGTCACTGAATCAATCCACCTCATAGAGGGTCTTCTAGATTCCAATCACTGTGAGGCTTGACTCACAGCTCCAGCATTTGGCCATTTTATGGGACCTTGAAAGAATCCTTTGGCCTTTCTCTGCTTCCACTTTCTGATCTGTAAAAAAGGGGAGTAAGAAACTTTACTGAGCTCTTTTGAAAATCGTTTGAGAGTTCCTTGAGCAAATGTGTTGATGTCTAGTTGCAATAACTATTCAGCAAGTGGTGACCTTTTGTTGTTATTTGCATCATTGTTCTTTAGTCCTTATTCCTGCTTTCTTGCTTTCCTTGGGATGTCTTGGCTCTCTTGTTAGGAGTTTATGCTAAAACTAACCAGGGAAAACACTGTAACCTCTCCTAGGCTTTAGTGGCTGCAAAGAGTAAAAACTTCCCTGCTGGGAGTCAAAGACCTCCATAGTTCCAATGGCTGCAGGCCCAGGCTCCTCGCTTGTTTCTCTGTCTGGGCATGAGATCCTATTTGTTGACTCTAAGAGAGGGAAAGGGCCTGTGGACAGGCAGGAAGCTCTACTTGGCAGTTACAGAATTATCGCAAAATATGAATGTTATCGTTTGCTTCACCTCTCTGACCTTCTCTGAGTTGTCTATGACTCTCTGCATTTAAGGTTATAAAGAGTCCCTGTGGTGGTTTAAAAGGCCCCAGCTGGTCTGATCCCTGCCTGCCTGTCCAAGCATTCCAGGGCTATGAGTGCTTTCAGTCCCCTGTGACACTCCTGATAGCCTCAGGGCCTTTGTACAAGTTATTCCATCTTCCTGAAGTAATTTCCATCTATCTCTCCACCAAGGCTGAGACTCCAACTCAAATATCACTTTCACATAGAGGATCTTCAATCTCTCTCATCAAATTCAAACCTTACTAAAAGAATCTGCTTTTGTAGCAAAATGTACATTTTCTTCACAGTATTTATGCATGTTGCTAGGTGCCATCCAGTTAAATGTGACTTATAGCTACCCTATGGACAAAAGATGTGAATACTGTTCTATCCTGTGCAGTTCTCACACTTCCTGATACAAAAGACCCCATTGCGGCAGTCACTGCATCAATCCACCTGGTTGAGGGTCTTCCTCTCCTTCATTGATCCTCCACCCTTCCTAACATCATGTCCCTCTCTAAGAAATCGCCCCCTTCTGGCAACCTGCCCAAAGTACGTGAGGTGAAGCCTCATCATTCTTGCCTCCAAAGAGCTCTCCAGCTGCACCCTCTCCAAGACATATTTGTTTGTTCTTCTGGCTGTGCATGGGTTGTTCAGTGCTCTTCTCCAAAACTACAGCTCAAAGACATCAATTCTTCTGTCATCCTTATTTACTGCACTGTTCTTAGATGCATAGCACGTGGCTGGAAAGACTATGACCTGAATCAGACACACCTGAGTCCTCAAACTGACATCATTACTCCTCAATAATCTGAAAAGGTCCCTAACTGCAGATTTTCCCAGTGCAATGTATCTCCTTATTTCCTGAATGCCGGTATCTAGGGTATTAATTGTGCATCCAAGCAAGATGAAGTTGTTAAGTTTTAATTTCCTCTCTATCCATCATGATGTTGCCCATTGGTCCAGTGGTAAGAATCTTTATTGAGATGCAATCTATACAGAAGACTGCATTCCTTGATCTTCTGCAACAAGTGCTTCCTTCAAGACCTCCTCACTTTGAGCAAGTAAGGTTGTGTCATCTACATACTGCAAGTTATTGATGAGTCTCCCTCCAATCTTGATGCTAACATTCCTCTTTATAAAGTCCAAGTTTTTGAATAATTTGCTCAGCATACAGATTAAATTGGTATGGAAAGAGAATACAACCCCGACTCACTCCCTCCTCAATTTTAAATCACACAGTGTTCCCCTGCTTTGTTCACACAACCACTTCCATGTTCAGGTATACGTTTTGCATGAGTACTATTAAGTGGTCTGACACTGGCAAATTCACAGTAAATTATGGAATTCTGTCTACCCCAACTCTATGATGGCAAGGATCATGTATGCTTTTGCTCACAAAGTAACCCCAGAATCAGGCATAACTAAAGAGCTCAATTAATACTGATTGCAAAGCCAAAGGTCCACATTATTGTGGTGGTTGAGTTTGATCTTTGAAACCAGACTTCTTGGGTTTAAGGAGCATCAGAGCCCAAAAATATGTAAGCCAAAGACTGGCAGAATTGAAGGGAGAAACAAATAGTTCTACTGTAGTAGTCTATTACTTTAGTGTAGATAGATCATCAAGACAGAAGATAAAAAAGGAACTAGAGAACTTGGACCACACAATAAGCCACTTAACCGTAACATTCCTTTACAGAATATTCCATCCAACACCAATAGAGTCCTTGCTGTGTGCTCATGTAAACATGGAACATTCTCCAGATTTCTGTTGGGTCATAGAACAAGTCTCAATAAAGTTTAAATGATTGAAATTAAACAAAATGCCTTCTCCAACCATAAAGGAATAAAGCTAGAAATGAATAATAGAAAGAAAACAAATTTGCAAAGGTGTGGAAATTAACACTCTTCTTTTTAAACATGCAGATTTACCTTTTTTTAATTATTATACTAGTTTATTTACAGAGTTGGAAAACATCGTTTTTCAGAGCAGATTCTTCCAATTTCCCTCACCCCTCCCCATCAAATTGTATAACCCCATGGTTGATCTCCCCACACACATCCTCTTCCCTCTATTTCCACACTCCCCCACCCCTTGAAGCCTCATACTCATTCTACAAAAATGGTTTTATATGATATTTGTCTTTGTGGAGTTGAGTTAGTTCACTCAGCATAATGCTCTCCAGTACCTCCCATTTTAGGTAATAATTAGCAAAATCATTGCTCTTGCATGCTGTGTAGTAATGCATTGTACGAATGTACCATAATTTCTCAATCCATTCAATTGTAGTGGGACATCTGAGCTGTTTCCATGCTTTTGCAACAGCGAATAACACTACTCCGAACATTGGTGTACAAGTCTCCATCTGTGTCTCAGTTCTCATTTTCTCAGGGTATATTCAAAGCTGTGGAATAACTGGGTCATATGGAATTTCTGTGTTCAACTTTTTGAGGAAGTGCCAAACTGTCTTCCATAGTGTTTGTACCATTTTACAATCTCATCAACAATGTGTAAGAGTTCATATCTTGCCACAACCTCTCCAACATTTATTATTTGATGTCTTGTTAAACTTTGCCACTGTTACTGGAATGGAATGGTATCGCATTGTGATTTTTTATTTGCATCTCTCTTATTGCCAGTTTTTTGAGCATTCCTTCATGGACACACTCTTTTTTTATTATTTTTATTTTATATTGGTTTACTCACAAAGTTCTTATACATTGTGCTTCACACTATCTTCATTCAGGTTGTGTCTCATACAATCATTCCCATTCATTATGTTTTATAAAATTAATCACCATTGGACTATATTCTGTCATTTCAGGCACCCACCAGATCTTTCCCATTCCCTTTACTCCTCCCTTTGACTCACCAAATTGTGTAACCCTGTGAATTTGTCCCTAACCATCCTCACTCCTTTGTTGCCACCCATTCCTCCTTGGGTCTCCATACATGTTTTACTAGTTAGCCTTCTACGTTTACTACTATGTCTTATCCACTATTTGTCCTTACAAGAATGAGTTAGTTCACTGAGTATAATGCTCTCCAGTCTCTCCCAAGTTATACAGCTTTTTTTTTCAAATTTATTGTCCCTGAGTGCTGCATAATATTCCATTGTGTGCATGGACCACAATTTCTCAATCCTTTCAATTGTGGTTTCCATGCTCTTGCAATGATGAAAAATGCTGCTATAAACATAAGTGTACAAATCTCCATTTGTGTCTCAGTTTTAATTTCCTTGGGATATATTCCTAGTAGTGGAATAGCTGGGTCATATAGTGTTTGTATGTTTTACTTTTTGAGAAAAAGCCAAACCACCTTCCAGAGTGATTATATTATTTTACAATCCTACCCACATTGTATGAAAGTTCCTACCTCTCCACATTCTCTCTAACATTTCTTGCTTGCTGCCCTGCAAAACTTTGCCACTGCTACTGGGGTGAAATGGTATCTCATTGTGGTTTTGATTTGCATTTCTCTTATTCCCAGTGATTTTGAGCATTTCTTTGTGTGTCTTCTGGCCATCTGAAATTCTTCCTCCATAAATGTCTTTCCAAGTCTTTTGCCCATTTTGTAAGTGAGTTATCAGTCTTTTTCTTCTGGAGGCACAGTAGTATTTTGTTATGAGACCTTTGTGTGAGACTGCATTGCCAAATGGGAAATTAACACACTCTTAAGCAAAGAATGGGTTAAAGAAGAAAATAAGGAGAAAAATTGGGAAATACTTTGAGACAAATGAAAATGATAGCACAACACACCAAAACATGTACGATGCAGAGAAAACCATGTTCAAAGTAAATGACCACTTTGAAAAGATCTCAAGTCAATTTAAATTTACACCTTAACAACTTAGTAAAAGGGAAGGAAGTAAAGCAAATCCCAGAATTTGAAAAGAAAGAATAAATATTTAAGTCCTCACTTACTCATTGTCAGTGAGTCAAAATTTAGCTGAGCCTCCAGCAGATTTTCAGAGAGGATTTAAACTGAAATTTAAATCTCAATGTATCTTGCATGAGAGGAGACTGTACTTTTTCTCCCTCATAGCAGCTGGTGAATTCAAACCACCTTCCTTTGGGTTGTCAGTGCAATTCCCTACCCCCTGGGCCACCAGAGCTTCTGAGAAATGAGTAAAATAGAGAACAGAAAAAGAATAAAATTGATGAAACTAAAAATTGTTTCTTTTAAAAGATCAGCAAAATTTTAGCTAGCCTGAAGGTAGCTCTGGTGGCCTAGTGGCCAGAAGCCGCGCTGCAATCCCAAAGGCACACAGTTTGAATCCACCAGATGCTCTGCTGGAGAAGGAGGGGTAATCTCCTCTTGTGTCAGTCAGATCTTATTCAACAGTGCACAAGGAAAAAAATTAAAATGTTAACTAGCCTGACAAATGAAAAAGAGAGATGGTGCAAATAACAAATCTGGAAGTTATAGTGGAGACATTAATAACAAACTTACAGAAATTTTAAAGGATTATAAAATGTTACAAGCAATTATCATACAAATTAGCTGATCTTGAGGAACTAGAAAAATTCTTAGGAACACACAAATTACCAAAATCAATCAAGAAAAGACAAAAAATCTTTACAAATATATAAGATAGTAGTAAAAAACTAAGAAATGCCTAAGGTCAAGTGGCTTCCCTGGTGAATTCTACCAAACATTTGCAAGAGAATTAACTCCAATCCTACTCACGCTCTTCTAAGAGAGCTCTCCTAACACTTTCAATGAAGTCATAATTACCCTAATAATAAAGCCAGACAAAGGTATCACAAAAAAAAATGAAAGTGCAAACCAATATCCCTTATGAATATAGATACAAAAGTGATCCACAAAATACCAGCAAATTGAATTCAACAGCATATTAAAAGGATTATACAACCATGACCAAGTGGGATGTATCTCAGGAATACAAAGGTAGTTTAATATAAAAAATTTATGCACCATATTAACAGAACAAAGAGGTAAAAACTACATGATCATCTCAATAGTTGCAGAAAAAAATATTTAGTAAAATCCAACATTCTCATAATTTTTTTTTAAAAAGAACATTCAGCAAAGTAGGACTAAAAGGGTAGTTATGAAAAGCCACTGCTGAAAGAGTGGGTAGATAATGAACACTGCATTAGAACACATGAGTGGAAGAACCATCTGAAAGGAATATTGGATTATGCATTATATATATGAGAACAATCTGGAACAAGGGATGCATTCTGGGGTGGGCTGGGGAGGGGAAGGACAGGAGATGGGGAGAAAATGTGCAACACTAAATAAAAAAAAATTAAAGAAAAGAAAAGCCCACCATTAACACCAGACCCAGTCATAAAACACTGAGTGCCTTCTGCCTAAGATTAGGAATTAAGCATGGATGACTCCTTTAACCACTGCTCTTCAGCATTGTGATGGAAATTCTAGTCAGAGCAATTAAGTAAGCTAAAGAAATAAAATAGATCTGAATTGGAAAAGAAGAAATAAGACTAGTCTATATGTAGAATATTCCAAAACATCCACAAAAGAACTACCAGTGATAAAGTAATTGTGCAAAGTCACAGGGGAGAAGATCAACATATAAAATGCAGTTATATTTTTAAAAAAATTTCTATTTCTATAAACCAACAATGAACAATCAGAAAATGAATCTAAAAGGATGCAACATTTAGGGATAGATTTGAATAAGAAGATGAAGGGTTTCTAATTGATTTGGTGGGCTTTATTACCCCTAAGCTTTAAAGAACATAATTTCTTTTTTCACAGTTCTGGATGCTAAAAGTCAAAATCAGAGACTGGGGGGAGGGGTGCTGATTTTTTTCCTTGTTGATAGCCCTAAGGAGGTAAAAAATTGTACTCTAAAAATTGCAAAGCATTGCCTGAAGAAATTTTTGTTTTGTTTTCAGCTTATAATTTTTAAGTATGTATATATGATTCTATAATTTTTTTTATTTTATATTGCTTTGCGTACAAAGTTTGTAGATACTGTGTTTCATGCTATCCTTCATTCACGGCATGTTTCATACAATCATTCCCATTATCTTTTATGAAAGTAATCAATATTGAACTATGCCCACCTTTGCCCTGACTTTCCGGGTCTGTGCCAGATCTTTCCCATTTCCTTTACCCGCTCCTCCCTCCAACTATCAAATTGTGTGACCTTATGATTCCACCCCCCAAGTGAAATAACTCAGTCTCATTAGAATAATATACTGTAAGACCATTATTGTAAAAATAGAAAGATGACTACTAAAATGTGTAAGAAGATCCAAGGGGGCAAGGTTAGGAGCAGAGAGGTGAGGATGTGCCTGAAGAAATTCTTAAAGACTTAATAAAGTGGGAAAATATCCCATGTTCAGAGACTGGAAAACTTAATACCATTACGAAAGCAATTCTCTCCAAAGTAATCTACAGTTTCAAAGCAATTCCTCCCAAAATTACGGTGACCTTCTTTGCAAATATGGAAATCCTTATCTTTACATTCAGATAAATGGAATTGTAGGAGACCTCAAACAACCAAAACAATACCAAAAAATAAAAATAGTTAAAGAAATCATACATTCTTATTTCAAAACTCACTACAAAGCTACTGTTATCAAAACATGTATATTGGCATAAGGCAGAAATATAAACCAACAGTATATAAATGAGAGTCCAGAAATCAAACATCTAGAGTTAGTCTCCAATTTACAAGGAAGTCCTACTCCAATAACTCCATCATAAGTCATTTCTGATGTAAGTTGAAAATTTTTTTAAGTTCTCATTGTTATTGCTCAGTCAGGAGATCAGGAGATGTATTGCACTGGGAAAGTCTGCAGTCAGGGACTTCTCCAAAGTATGGAGGAGTAATGATGTTAGTCTGAGGGCTAAGGTATGCTTTATTGAGGCCAAAGGCTTTTCAATCACTTACTACACTGCTGAGAACTTGGCAGTGAATAGGGATGACATAACAATTGATTTATTTGCACTGTGGTGTTGGAAAAGAATACTGAAAATACCATGGGCTGCCAGGAGAACAAACAGATATGTCTTAGAGAAAGTGCACCAAGAATGGTCCTTGGAGGCAAGGATGGTGAAGCTTCATCTTGCATACTTCATGCATGTTGCTAGGAGAAGCTATTCATCAGAGGGGGACACCAGGCATAGGAAGGGAGGGTCCCTCATTGAAAGAGAAGAGCCCCATGAGATGATTGAAGCAGTGACTGCAGCAATGTGTTCAAGTGTGTCAGGGAATGCAAGGATGGCACAAGACAGAACAGGGTTTAAATCTGTTGTGCATAGGGTCACTATGAGTTATACTTGACGGCACCTAACAACAACAATATCAATATCTTCATATATTTAATCTTTATTGTCTTCGAGGATTAGAACAATTAGATATAAATTTACAGATATATTTAAATGCATAATTCAAATACATTGTTATTGAGTCAATTTTATCTAACAACTACCTAGCCTGTTTGTTTCCAAGTTTTGCATTTCCATCTCCAATAATTGCATTTTCATTGTGTAGTTGATCCAATTCAATCTGCAGAAGTCCATGGAAATATTTAGTTTCTTCATCTTTGTCTTTTGTGGCTCATGCACAAATTTAAATAATGATATTAACAGGTCTTCTTTGTATGCCAAAGGCGGTTATACTTCAGGACAGATCTTGAAATGTTCTTTATGATGAAGTATATCCTGCTATTTTTCAGTTTGCATTTCTGGCATAGTAGACCATGTGACTGAACCACACTGGCCAGCACCAGCCCATTTCAGTTCACTAATGCCTAGATTATCTATTTAGCTTTTGTGGCATAGTTTGTAAGGAGTTCTACTGCTAAGCCAAAGGTGGTACGCCTCTCTGACAGTTCAAATTAACTAGCAGCTCCAAGGTAGAAAGATGAAAAAAATCTCCTTTCATGTAATTTACAGTTTCTGAAAACCCATTGGAGATTCAGCTATGAGTTGGTTCTGACTTGACAATGAGTGAGTGTGAGTTAATTCATTTTTAGTAACTTTCAGTTTACCTACGTTTGTACTTTGTGGATTCCATCTCTCTACTATTAAGGAATGTTTGCCGCTGTTTCTCGTCATTTTTCCACATTAGTAAATGAAAGTCCGTAGACAAATGAAGGTCCTGAATGTTTTACTTCATCCACATTAAGGTAGACTCTCTACTTGAGAGATCAGTTCTTCCCATCATATATTGAGTACCTTCTAAACTGAAGGCCTCATCTGTCAACACTATATTAGACAAGATTCTGCTGCTATTCATAAAGTTGTACTGCTTAATTATCTCAGTAGAACATCACCCTGCTTCCTAATCTATCTTAGTGTGGAAGTTCTGTTGAAACCTATTTATTATGGGTGGTCCTGCTGGTCACAAGTGATGCGTCTCCCAGCCTCATAGCAATATGCAAGTCACCCAGGTACAATAAGATGACAAATGAGTTCTGGCCCATAAAGCACAGGTCCATGGGACAGTAACACTCAACAGAAGATGTTCCTTAGAACAATAAATTATATAAACACACACAAAAAAACCAACAGTGTTTGAGTACCAGCAAAGGCAAGACAGATGAAAGTTTGACTTTGACAATAAATAAGGAAGATGGAAAAGAACTGATGCTTTTGAACAGTGTCTGGTGAGAAGTAATGACTATAAAAAGAACAAAAGTGCATACCCATGTTTATTGCGGCTTTCAAAACAATCCAAGTATCCATGAACAAATGAATGAATAGAGAAGCTGTGGTATATTCACATAACGGAATACTATCCTACACTGAAAAGCAAGGAACTATACAAAATGGATGACTGTGGAGGACATTATGCTGAGTGAAATATCTCAGTCACAAAAGGACAAATATTACATAGGGCCACTGTTATAAAACAAGACTAATATTGGGTGAGGGAAGACTGAAAAAGAGGGGATGAATAATGTATATTGCACTGAAACAGATGAGGGAGAGAACTGTTTAAAAAGGATATATTATTGGGTATTACTGTTATGACAGGAGTCCAGAATGAAGGCTGCACAGTGGAGTGGACTTGGGGGGAGGTACTGTATAACAATGAAAGACTTTTTCTTTTACTTTTCAAAGAGAAGAGTGAATTGGGGGGGAAGGGGTGGACAGGGGAAAAAGTGCAACAATGAATGAATGGAAACTCTAAGTCTCAGAAAACTTTCATTAAAATTAATAATAAATAAATACATATGTACATACATACATAAAAAGAGCAAACAAGCAACAGAACAACTGCCTGCCAGGTTTAAGGGCTACAGTTTTAGAGCACAATCCCATCCAGAGCACTATACCCCTGCTGCCACCACCACCTGGAGATCCTGTTGCCCCACTGGCTGGAGACTGCACAGCTGCCACCCCTGCTATCCAGTGCCAGGAGCACTGATATTATAGGTACTTTTGGTGAAACACTGCTGTCTAGCTACATCACATAAGACCCCTTAAGCTCAAGCAGAAGATGCTGGGCCAGGTCAAGCCCAACTGAGACACCACTTCCAGAAAGGAATAGGATGTTCTTCACGAAATGATGCGGTACTCTGGGTCATTTTATAGTTACAACAACCTAACATCTACTAATAAAAGACTCACATAATGTCAAGAAAGCAGCAATCCACCTCAGTCATCATGAAGAAACAAAATAACATTTCTCCTAAAAAAAAGCAGACAAAATGAATACTCCAGATAGAGAGAACCAGAAGAAATATGTTGATGTGGAGTTATTTGAACAGCTATAGAAAAAGATACAAATTTTGGAAGAAACAATGGAAGCAAATAAAATAGCAAATACCTCAGGAACAACAATCCAGAAGAAATATATCTATGAGGAGTAACTTGAACAGTTATGGAAGAAAATGCAAAAGATGGAAGAAAGAACTGATGGTATAAATAAAGAGGTACAAGAACTTTAAAAATCATCACAATGAAGAGAAGGTACAGCCAACACAGTACTAGAAATAACAGAAAAGCATAAAAATCCAATCCAAAATATTAAGATAGAAATGGCAGAAGTGTCCAACATGCTGGTAAAAAAAAAAGTATAACTGAGGAAATGAAACAGAGGGTCAGTGAGCTAGAAGATAAGAGCCTAGAAGAAAAATCAGAGATGAAACATTAAGAAAATGAAGAAGAACCACCTTCCCTCTGTAACTTGATTTGTGCCACTATTAGAACCTCTACTCGGAATATTATTGCTTTTTAATTTTTTACTCATGTACTTTTAACTTGTTAGTTAAATTTGTATCTTCTATGTTGTAACACCTCCATGATACATCTTCAAGGATATGAACATGTATGGCTAAGCACAATTGATAACAGTGCATCTAAATTCGAAAATCAATCTCCATAATAGTCTATGTGTTTCCTACTGCCAAAGGGACCCTTTAGAGTAGTGAGAGAAGATCTTCACCCTGAAACCTACAGCGTCCCTTTTCAGCAGGAAGTAGCTAAGAGAATATGCCATCCCCTTTTCCTTATGAATCAGGGTGGTGTCTCTCTCAGGGAGGAGTGATAGGGAATGGCAAAGGACACACTGACAAAGGAGATTAATCAGAACTGGCTTTGACAAGCACTGTGGCAATTGGACAATTAAAGCAGACATTTGGGGCAGGGGAAGAAGAACGAACTGGAGAGGCAGGTAGAGAAAACAGTGCAACAATGAATGAATGAAAACCCAAAATCTCTGTAAATGTTCACTAAAACTAATAAAATTTAATAATAATTTTTTTTAAAAAAGAAAATGAAGAAAACATTAGAATCTGTGGGATAACATCAAAAGTAACAGCATACATATGATTAGAATACCAGAACATGGTGTAGCAGGGAAAGCACTGAAAAAACGTAGAAGCAGGATTAAAAGAAAACTTCTCAGGTATTTTGAAGAATGAGAAAATCCACATTCAAGAAGCACAGCAAACATCGAATAGACTAGACTCAAAAAGAGAAACATCAACACATATCATAGTCAAATTCTCCAAATTACAAGATAAGGATGGAATACTAAAAACAGCACACACAAGTAAAACCTACAAAGGGGAAACAATTAGATTAATTTCTGATTTCCCAGCAGAAACCATGCAAGCTAGAAGACAATGGGATGGCATATACAGAAAGTTGAAAGAAAAAAATTGGCAGCCAAGGATCCTACGCCCAGCAAAGCTCCATTAAATATGGAGAAATTAGATTCTTTGCTGATAAGGAATTTATGAAAACAAGACCAAAACTACAAGAAATTTTAAGTGAAGTCCTTCACAGGGAGACACCAAAGGAAAGTAGATGAACCATAGCAAGCAGAAACAATGGGAGGAGAGGGGGGAAACCACACAACAAAATGTCAAGAGTAAAACCTGGCTTGACAATGATTACACTTGATGTGAATGAATGAAAAGTGCCAATCAAGAGAAAAAGTAGTAGCAAAATGGATAAAAAAATAGCCTATCAATATCAATATGTTGCCTAAAAGAGACACATCTCAAAAAAAGAGGAGAAAGACAGACTCAAAATCAAAGGCTGATGCACACGCATGTTTATTGTGGCTTTGTTCACAATAGCAAGGATTTGGAAACAACCTAAGTGCCCATCAGCAAATGAATGAATAGAGAAGCTGTGGTATATTCACACAATGGAGTACTACTGCATTGAAAAACAAGGAACTCATACAATACTATTCAAAACAGGTGACCCTGGAGGAAATTATGCTGAGTGAAATATCTCAGTCAAAAAGGGACAAATACTGCATAGTACCACTGTTGTAGAACAGGACTGACATCAGGGTTGAGAGGAGACTGAGAAATATGGGGTAAATAATGTACACTGCATTGAAACAGATGAGGAAGAAAATTGTTTAAAAGGGATATTTGATTCGTTATTACTGTCATGGCAGGAGTCCAAAACAATGGGAGACATTTTCTTTTACTTTTTAAAGAGAAGAGTGTACTGGGAGGGAGCGATGGGCAAGGAGAAAAGTGCAACAATGAATGAATGGAAATCCAAAGTCTCTGTAAATTTTCATTAAAATTAATTTTTTTAAAAAAGCAAAAAATATCAAAGGCTGGAAAAAAAAATACGAGGGAAATGGTAACAAAAAAAAAAGCAGGAGTGGCAATACTAAATGACACAATAGACTTCAGAAGGAAAACCACCATAAAAGATAAGGAAGGACATTACATACTGATTAAAGGCAAAATAGATCAAGAAGACATCACCTTGGTCAACATTTATGCACCAAATGATAGACCTACAAAATACATAAAACAACAGTTAGCAGAATTGAAAAGAAAAATAGACAGTACCACAATAGTGGTAGGAGACTTCAACACAACACTTTCACCAAAGAATAGGTCAACTCAAAAGAAACTCAACAAAGATGAAGACAATCTAAACCATACAATCAGCCAACTCAACCTTATAGATGTGTTCAGGGTATTGCATCCAACTAAAACTCAATTCCTTTTCTTCTCAAGTGCACATGGTACATTCTCCTGAATTGATCACATATTACGACACAAAACAAGCCTCAATAAATTAAAAAACACTTAAATAATACAAAGTATTTTCTCAGATGACAATGCCATAAAACTAGAAATTAACCACATGAGGGTAAAGCTTGCAAAACCCTTCATGTGAAAACTCTCTGCTAGAATATATTCCTTGAAACAAATGAAAATACAACATACCAAAACCTTTAGGATACAGCTAAGGCCATCTTGACAGTTCATAGCAATAGGCCCACAAATGAAAAAGGAAGAAAAAATAAAAATAAATTATCTAACTCAACACCTTTGTGAAACAGAAAAAGAACAACAAACTAATCCTATAGCCTCTAGAAAAAAGAAATTTTAAGGACAAGAGCTGAAATCAATGAGATAGAAAACAGAAAAACTTGAAACCATCAATAAGACCAGGAGCTGGTTTTTCAAAAGGGTAAATAAAATTGACAACTGCTAGCAAGCTTATAAAAAAAAAAGGAGGTGGAAAGAGAAGACACAGAAAACTTGATTAAGAAATTGTAGAGGTGATATCACAACAGAACCAGATGAAATTAAACCGATAATATTGGAATACAATGAAAAGCTATACTTTGATAAGTTCAAAAACCTAGCACAGATGGACAAATTTCTTGAAATTCATGCCCTATTCAGACTGACAAGGACAGATCTAGAACTCTTGAACAGACCCATGACAAAAGAAGAAAGTAAACAGGTCATAAAAAGACTTCTGCATAAAAAAAAAGTCCTGGACCAAATGGCTTTACAGCTGAATTCTACCAAATATTCAGAGAAGATCTATTAGCAATTCTACTTAAATCATTCCCCCAAAAAAATGAAAAAGAAAGAACACTCCCAGAGTCATTCTATGAAGTGAGCAAATCCCTAATACCAAAACTAGGCAAAGATAATACCAAGAAAGAAAACTACAGATCAATATCTCTCATGAATATAGATGCAAAAATCCTTAAAAAAAATCCTAGCCAATAAAATACAAAAGTACCTAAAAACTGATTCATGACCAAGGTGGGATTCATAACAGGTATACAAAGATGGTTCAACATCAGAAAATCAAGTAATTTACCATATTAACAAAGCAAATAACAAGAATTACATTATCTTATCAATTAAGGCAGAAAAGACGTTTGACAAAATCCAGCACCCCTTCCTGATAAAGACACTCAGCAATATTGGAATAGAAGGGAATTTCCACAACATAGTGAAAAGTATATATGCAAAACCAAAAGCCAGTATTATTCTCAATGGAGAAAGAATAAAAGCCATTTCCTTGTGAACAGGGACCAGACAAGGATACCTAATGTCACCACTTCTGTTCAATACTGGAAGTGCTTGCTAGGGCAATACGATGACAGAAGGAAATAAAAGGCATCCAGAATGGCAAAGAAAAGGTTGAACAGTCACTACATGCAGATGATATGATAGTATGCAAAGAAAACCCCAAGGACTCAAGCAAAAAAATGTTAGAGCTAGTAGACCAATTTAGTAGAGTGGCAGGATATAACATCAATATCAAAAAATCAATGGAATTCCTCTATAGTAACAAAGAGAACTCAGAAAAGGAATCCCAAGAAAGCAATACCATTTAAAATAGCCAACCACAAAGTGAGATACTTGGGAGTGAATTTAATTAGAGATACAAAAGACCTTTACAAAGAAAACTACAGAACACAATAAAAGACCTAAAGAAATGGGAAAATTTCACTGTTCATGGAAAGAAAGACTCAATATTGTGAAAATGACAATCCTACCAAAAGCAATCTACATGTTCAATGCAATCCCAATCCAGATACCAAATTCATTTTTCAAGGAGAGCTAAAGGAAAATTGTCAAGTTTATTTGGAGAGAAAAGAGACCCTGAATAAGCAAAGCACTTCTTGTTGTTGTTGTTGTTATGTGCCGTCGAGTCGACTGTGACTCATAGCGACCCTATGTACAACAGCCCTAAACTCCGCTCTGTCCTGTGCCAATCGCACTGTCTCTGACACTCCCAACCCAATTATTCCAGTCACGGAATCACTCCACCTCATAGAGGGCCTTCCTCTCCTGCGCTGTCCCTCCACCCTCCCAAGCATGATGGGTCTCTCCTTACAACATGTCCAAAGTATGTTAGACAGAGCCTCAGAATCCTTGCCTCCAAGGAGCCACCCAGTTTAACCCTTTCCAGGACAAAACTGCTTGTTTTCCTAGCAGTCCATGGTATTCTCAATACTCTTATCAATTCTCCTTCTATCCTCCTTGGTCATTGTCCAACTCTCTGATGCATAACAGGTGATTGCGAAGACCATGGCTTGTATCAGATGCATCTTAGTCTCCAAAGAGATACCATTGCTCTTCAGCACTTTGGAGAGGTCCCTAACAGCAGACTTTCCCATGGCAATGCGCCTTTTAATTTCCTGGCTACTGGTGCCAAGACTGTTGACTATGGAGCCAAGCAAACTAAAGCTGTGTACAATCTCAATCTCTTCACTATCGATGCTGATGCTGCCAATTGGTCCAGTGGTGAGAATCTTTGTCTTCTTGACATTGAGCCTCAATCCATATTGTAGGCTGCAGTCCTTGACACTCTGCAGCAGGCGCTTTAGGTCCTCCTTAGTTTCAGCAAGCAGGGTTGTGTCATCTGCATAACGCAGATTGTTGATAAATCATCCACCAATCTTGACCCGACATTTCTCCTCATAGAGCCCAGCCTCCCGGATAATCTGTTCTGCATATAGGTTGAAAAGGTATGGAGATAGGATGCATCCCTGGTATACACCCTTCCCAATTTTGAACCATGCAGTGTTCCCTTGCTCTGTTCTGACGACTGCCTCCTGGTCCAAGTATAAGTTTCGCAGTAGAACGATCAAGTGTTCTGGGATTCCCATTCTTCTCAGAGTCAGCCACAGTTTGTTATGATCTACACAATCAAATGCCTTTGCATAGTCAATGAAACACAGATAGACATTCCTCTGGTATTCCCTGCTTTCAGCCAAGATCCATCTAACATCAGCTACAATATCTCTAGAAAACACTTCTAGAAAACAAAAAAATGAGGTGAGAGGCATTAACATTCCCTAACCTCAAAACCTACTACACAGTAATAGTAACAAAAACAGCATGGCACTGTTCAATGACAGACACATTGGACCAATGGAACAGAATTGAGAACCCAGAAATGGATCCAGCTGTCTATGGTCAATGGATATTTTACAAAAAAATAAAACCCATCAAATAGGTAAATGACAACCTCTTCAGAAAATAGTGCTGCCAAAACTGTACTGCTACCTGGAGAAAGCTGAACAGGATCCACATCTCACACCATACACAAAAATCACCTCAAGGTGGATCAGAGACTTGGGAGTAAAGCCCAAAACTATAACATTCATAAGAGACAAACTGGGATCAAGTTGAAATGGCCTAGTCTATGGTATAAGTAGACTGCCAAATACAGTCAGAAATGCTCAATCCGGAGAGGATAAAATTGATGAGTGGGACCTTCTAAAGATTAATTCTCTGTGCGCATCAAAAACTTTTTCCAAAAGGGTGAAAAGAAAACCTACTGACTGAGAAAAAACATTGGGCAATACCATTTCAGGCAAGGGTCTCATAACAAAAGTTTACAGAATCCTAGAGGCCTCCACAAGAAAAAGACTGATTACACAATTACAAAATGGGCAAAAGATGTGGACAGACTTTTCCAAGAGGAAGATACTCAGATGACCAACAGACACATGAAGAAATGTTCAAAAACACTGGTAATAAGAGAGATGCAAATCAAAACCACAATGAGACACTGTCTCACTCCAATAGCAATGGCAAAGTTTAACAGGACAGCAAGTAATAAATGTTGGAGAAGATGTAGAGAGATAGCAACTCTTGTACTTTTGTTGGTGGGATCGTAAAATGTTATAACCACTGTAGACGGCAATATGATATTTCCTAAAAAAAAAAGATGAACATAGAAATTCCATATCCACTGTTTGGAATATATTCTGAAAAAAATGATAATTGAGGCACAAATGGAGACTTGCACACAAATATTCATAGCAGTATTATTCACCATCTCAGGAACACGGAAACAACCCAAATGTCCAACCACAAATGAATGGTTGGAGAAATTATGGTACATGATGGAATATTATGTAGCACGCAAAAGTAATAATTTTGTAAATTACTACCTAACTTGGGAAGGACTGGAGAACATTATGCTAAGTGATCTAACTCGGTCCCATAAAGGCAAGTACTGTATAAGACCATTATTTTAGAATGAAAATGAGGATCCAAGGGAGGGGAGGATGGAACAGAGGGATGAGGATGGCCAGGGGACTGGGGTGGTTAATCATAGTTTCGCACCATTTAATGGGTGGAGGGAGGAATAGGTGAAGCAAATAGGGAAGATTTAGTGTGAAAAACAATGTATACGAACTCTGTAAATAAACCTCTGTGTGTGTCTGTGTGTCTGTGTGTGTGTGTGTGTGTGTGTGTGTAAACAAACGAGAAATTTTAAAAATAAAAAAAAGAACAAACAAAAAAATGCAGCTAGAGTCCTCCTTAGAGGCAAGGAGAATGATATATCATCTCATATACTTGGTCATGTTATCAGGAGAGGAAAAAGAACATCATACTTGAAGAGTTGGAGAGTCGAAGAAGACCCTCAATAAAAAGAATTGCCACAGTTTCTGCAACAATGAGATTGAGCACAGTGAGGATTATAAGGATGACAGAGGATTAGACAAAGTTTAAATCTGTTGTACATAGAGTCACCATAAATTAGAGTCAGTTCAATGGCTCCTAAGAACAAAGATGAGGAGGCAGCAAAGAATAGAAAATCCTTACAAAAGGAGACAGTGAAACGTGAGCAAAAATTGAGAGTGCTGCCATGGAAATAGAACTAACATCATGAAAGATATTATATACTATTAAATTGGGAAGCTAATTTGTTTTGTAAATCTTCATGTATGGTACATATTTTCTTAATTCATTCATTGTTGCACATTTTCTTCCCTCCCCCTTCTTCCCCTTCCCCCAGTCCACTTTGCAATGCACTTCTTTTCCAGATTGTTGTCTTGTGTATAATGCCTAATCATATATTTCTTTTAAACAGTTCTTCCCCTCATCTGTTCCAATGCACAGATTCTCCTCCCAATACTCCTTGTCCATCCTGTTTTATAACAGCGGTGTTATGCAGTCCTTTTGTAACTGAGATATTTGATTCAGCATGATGTCCTCTAGACTCACTCCTGTTGTATAGTGTTTTATGAGTTTATTGTTTTCCATTGTGTGAATGCACCATAGTTTTTCTATCCATTCATTTGCTAATGGGCACTTGAGTGGCTTCCATCTCTTTTCTATCGTGAATAACGCAGCAATAAAACATGGGTGTTCATCCATCTGTTCGAGTCACAGCTCTGTTTTCTTTAGGATATATTCCCAGTAGTGAAATTGCTGGGTCAAATGACATAGTACATTTTTTTAAATGTTCAATCTTACTGGTTATGAAAGAAGTACAAATCAAAACAAAAACTACACTGTTTTACCATAACACACTCACTACAATGACTAGGGGTACTCTGGTGGCTTAGTGACAAGAAGCTGCGCTACAATCCCAAAGGCACATGGTTCAAGGCCACCAGCTGCTCTGCGGGAGAAGGATGGGCAATCTCCCCCCATCCGATTAACTGCTTCTAAAAACCCACCAGAGTTTCAGTTATGGGTCAGCTCTGGCTCTACGGCACAGAACAACAAAAATAACAGAATGACTATAAACTGTAAAAATAAGGAAATAATAAATAGTGGTGAAGATACTGTCTTAATCTTGGTTCTCTAAAAAAGTCAAATCAGTGAAGTCAAACAATAGACAGAGATAGAAAGATGTTATTGTTGTTGCTTTGCCAGTTTAGAATCAACTCATACTTGATCATCCATTTTCGTTTTAGAAGTCATAATGGCAAAGGAGGAGATTATTCCTTTTTCTCTTGCAAAGCAGCTGGCAGATATGAACAGCATGCTTTTGGGTTGGTAGTGAAACATCTTACCACTCAGGCCCCAGGTAAAGATATGTTGGTTTTGTTGTTAAGTATTGCATAGTAAAGTACACCTCATAACAACAAATTGGAACCTTGCCCTATCCTTTACCATCCTCGTGTTCTCTGATATACTTGAGCCCATTACAGGCACTAGTCAATTCACATCCTTGAAGTTCTTCCTCTCTTTCACAGCCGTTCCACCTTTACAAGCTTGGTACCTTTTCCAAGGATTTGCCCCTCCTAACATGTCCATGTTCGTCTGATACAGGCCATGGTATTTGCAATCACTTGTTATGCATCAGAGAGCTGGACAATTACTAAGGAGGATAGAAGGAGAATTGATGCCTTTGAGCTGTGGTGCTGGAGAAGAGTATTGAGGGTACCATGGACTGCTAGGAAAACAAACAGATTCCTCCGGGAAAGGGTCAAACTGGGCAGCTCCTTGAAGGCAAGTGTTCTGAGGTTCCGTCTAACATACTTTGGACATGTTGTAAGGAGAGACTAGTCCTTAGAGAGGAACATTATGCTTAGTAGGGTGGAGGGACAGTGCAGGATGGGAAGACCCTCTATGAGGTGGATTGATTCAGTGACTGGGGCAATTGAGATGGGTGTATTGGAGATGGTGTGATTGGCACAGGACAGAGCGGAGTTTAGGGCTGTTGTACATAGGGTTGCTATGAGTCTCAAGCGAGTCGACGACACATAACAACAAATACAACATGTCCAAATTATGTGAGACAAAGCATCACCATCCTCGCTTCTAAGGAGCATCCTGATTGTACCTTCTCCAAGACATCTTTTGTGTTCTTTTGGCATTCTATGAAATATTTGGTACTCTTTTGCAGTACCACAACTCAGAGGTATTCATTGTTCTGTCATCTTTACTCATTGTCTAATTTTGAGATGCATAGCAAGTGTGTTTCATTGACTATGCAAAGGCGTTTGACTGTGTGGACCATAACAAACTGTG